>NW_004524989.1:343422-370457 GCF_000260255.1 Octodon degus
GCTCTGCCTCCCTCTGCAGGGCCACAGCAGCCTCTGCTTCAGCGGGACCCATCCCCTCCCCTCCCTCAGAGACCTCTTTGTGTTCCTCCTGGCAGCCACAGCCAGGCATTGCTTTGCTCCTGAGGACCGGCTAGTTCTCCCCAGTGTCCAGTTTTCTTCTGAGCTTGCAGTTGTCTCTGGTGTGTGAGCCTTTGTTTCTGCACAGTGGTGACCCCTGTGATTGTTCCAGCTCTGCTGCATATACTACCTGTACCAAGTCTTTTCCTGACTTTCAATAAATGTAAGGCACTGTTTAAAGAGAAATATTGAGTCTTAATTCATGTGCCCCCTCTTCCTCCCTGGGCCTGGATGAGGTCCACTTCCTATGCAAAAGATACATATTTGGTGTCTGAAGTTGATTCTTGCATGATATAAACCTGGAGGTTGAGTCCTGTGGTGGTCCTGGGGGTGGACATCTTACTGGGTACCGCCCCATCTCAGATGATGAGTGTTCTAACTCAGTCTTGTTCATGTCCTCAGGAGGTGGACCTTTATGTGATGTTTGGCAAAGTAAGGTAAGGAAAACCCCATTGATTTTGCAAAAGTTTTAATCATTTCCAACATTTTTATAGCACCTAATTATTCCCATAAATCTACATTTATTTTTGATGAACCCTTCTCAAAGTTTCATTTAACCCATCATGGAACTAATGAAATGGATAGGTACTTCAGTAAAAGCGTTTACATTTATCTTACTTGGCTTTCGTTGGTAGTAGAAAAAAAGAATGTAGATCTGTGGTTAAGTCAGGTGCAACTTGGCTGATTACCCGGTATTATAATTTTAACTTTCTGTAATATTTAAAGAAAAATTCCTTTCACACATTTTCTGCATATTGATCTCAAATCTTGCAAACCTCTTCTGTCTCATAAATCACTGGGAAAAGTTGAATATACACACAGAGACAAGGAATCCTGTCCTGTTTAAAATGTAATGTTCAACTCTGCTTTATTTCTAATATACTTGATTTTTTTTCTAGAACATACAAATGTGAAGTAAACCAGGAGTATTTTCCCATTATCTCCTCTCTGCAAGTAAGCAGGTAAAATTTTGTTCACATGTCACATCCAGTGGGGTCATATGGCTGTCCATGGAGCCAAAGATACCTTATCTCCATTTGTGTATCTATTTCTAGAAATGTTTAAAATCATTACCTTGTAACTTGGGTTGGAGTAGATGAAACTTCTTTTTGAGGGGTATGGGGGACCAGGGATCGAACTCAGAATCTTGCACTTGCCAGAAAGGTGCTTATCCCACTGAGCTATCTCCCAGCTTGAAAACCAGGGGAACTATTTGAGTGACTTCATAGAATGAAGTTTATAAAAGTAGCAAGGTTCTTAAAACAGTTGAAGTCTGCTTAACTAGGAGACCTAGTTCAAGATGCTGGCATCAGCATTACTAGCCAGAGATGAGGAATGAGTGCATTAAATAGATTCACTGCTGGGTTTTCAACAGATTCTACTGAAGTGGCTTGAAAAGTGTTTTGAGTGTAACTTACCATGTAAGTCAAGCATGTTCCTCATGGTCTGTGTCCAACTGGTTGTGGAGTTAATTAGAACAGCCAGGGACCTCCTGGATATCTAACTTCTATCAAAATGGTTGTGTTAGGGAGCTTTTCTTTGGTTTACAGTATTTCTGTCATCTCAAGTTCTCTTTTGTTGTGGAACTGCCATGAGGAGGCTCACTGTTCACATAAATCAATCAGGTGCACTTCACTAGGATTCCGTAAATGAAGCCCATAAGTCACATTAACCAATCAAGTGCATTTTAAGAGGATTCCATAAATGGGCAGAGGAATGGCATTTTTAAAGGTATGATGGAGGTTCTTTTCCATTATTTTCCATTCTCACCCTTGCAGTAGCTTTTCTATTTTCCTTTTATTTCTTTCTCATCAGTCTATTCCCATCCAAAGAACCATACCTCATAAGGACTAGGAAACAAAGATTGACTACAGAGGAAAATGAACATAAAAATAGAAAAATTCAGTTACCCTTTGTTTGGTGGTTGGTCAAATAATGACTGGGAACCACTAATTAATATAACATTGCACATCACAGGGCACTCATATATAGCAATTTTTAAAGGGACAGAACAGTCTTTGGTTAAATGTCCCAAGGTGTTGGGTCTCAGGAGAATCTTGGTAGAATGCACTGCTTAAAGTCTTTACTCCCCTTTCACAAGACAGGGCTGAAGGGGATTATCTGGCTGTGTTGGAATATTTAACTTTTCCCAGTAATACATGTAGAAGACAAGGTTTTTCAACATACTAGCTTTAAGGTTAACATGCATAGAAATACAACTAAGATGATTTTTTTTCTTCAACTTATTACAGAAAGTGATGCTTGTAATACTGGGTCATGGATATAAGAAGGGGAATTCCCAAGGGTCTCCTTGTGCATGCCTCATCGCTTTTTTTCCTTGTAAAAAAGCTGGAGAGAGCTGAAGTAGTTGACTGAGAGTTCGTGAACTAAAAGTTCTGGATAAAAGTACCCATCCTCCATAGGTATCTGCTGTGCTCAGGTGACTTGCTGCTTCAATAGGTGTTGACATACTGCTTTGTTTTCTACCATGAATGTACTGAGACTAAGGTACTCCAACAAACAGTTATGAGCAGCTATGAATCTACGTAAAGTGGTAAGTAATGACTTTTGCGACACAGTAATGAGGCATAACTCAGCACCTTCCCGGTGAAATTAAGTAATACGAAAATCCATTGTCATTATAGATTGTTTAATACCATATGTACAAGGTTACATTTAAAATTAAAAATAAAAAGAGCCCCAAAATAATGAAAATATGGAGAAGGCAATTAGGCCCTTCTATCTAATTACCACAACTGCTAATCATAAATCTTACGCTGAAAGTACCTTGACTTTCTGTGTGTATTTGGGGGTGGGAAACAATCCCTGACCTTGTGAAGATGGAGAATGTGGATCAAAGAAAGCTGCCTGGATTGAGCTTGTGGGTGCTGAGGCCGTAACTAAATTCCTGCTCCTCTGCTAGGAGCCTTCCTGGTGGTTGCACCACCACCTCCCACTCATCCTCTGTCCTCTGTATCTCCTTCCTCTTACTGGTCTCCACAGACAGTGGCCAAATCCATATTGCCCCTGACTTATTTTTTAAATGTATTTGGTTCAGAGTGTCACTACGCAGCTCAGACTCATAATAATCCTCCTGTTTTCAGCCTTCCCAGCACTGGGATTACAGGGGTGCACCATAATGCCTGGACTCAGTTGCCAGCTCAGCGTGCCCTGGGGGTGGGGCCGGTGCAGCATGCAGGAACAGGGATCCAACCCTGGTCCCTGTGCTTGCCAGAGCAGGCACTTAGTCTGCTGAGCTGTCTCACCAGCCCCATACCCGTGAGCCTTACTCAGGAGGTGGATCCCCTCTCGCCACCTGAGCCCCTGCCCTGATCACAGTCACCTGTTCTCTCTAGCCAACTGACTACAGAGGCTTCAGCAGTACTTTTACTGCAATCTTGAGTAAACGACTATTTGCTCACCCTGGAAACTAGTTCTTTGAAGGTGTGCAGATGGCTGCAGGTTGAAAGAATAGTGATCAAAAGATGAAGTTTTCTAGAGAAAATAAATAAATAGTTTTCATAAAGACACTCTGTACAAAGCTATATTAAGAAACAAAGGTTTCCACATGTGTATAACAATTTCTTACTACTAATATTATGGTGTATTAATTGTATTCATGACCCTAGATGTATAGGTCTTCCAAAATGTAAAACAAGGACTGCTCATTGTGCTAAGACTTTTCTTTCAGATTCAGATCTCTGCCCTTAACAAAAAGACTTGTGATGTATATCCCATTAAAAGAAACAAATTAGGTAAGATTTCTTATGTATTAGGCAGAGATGATTGGTTAGAGTTCTGTCAAAATGTAAATTTATGAAGTCACAAAATTTCATCATGATCATCATTCTGCAATATTACTGTGGTTTTAATTTCTAAATTTCTTTGTAAAAATATGTAACTTGTCTGTTAACATTCTATAAGGATTTAAATATTAGAATATTCATGGTTGTTAGAAAATAATTCCATTTTAGAGTTCTAAGATGTTTGATTTCAGATAAGAGTAATATTAAGCTTACTGACTCCGTAACACTGTGATGTCATTAATCTTCTCTTCTGAATGTTCAGCAGCTGAGGTTTGGAGACCAAAAAATTAGAGATAGTTGGGTGAAGAGAGTAGCCCTAGCCCTCTGAGGTCAGTGAAGTTCCAGGACATAGGAGAACCTCTTGATATAAGTTGCTTGAGTCCTTGATCTTCTGATCAAGAAATTATGAGACCACAGAGGAGAGTGAGTCAATGATGTATAGTGTGCCTAAGGAGAGTCACCAGGAATAAAAAGAAACTCTAAAGCTTTCCCAGTAAGCAGCCTGGTCAAACTGTGTCCATGATTCATCCAGATGGCTGACACTGACAAAAGAACTAAGAGGTGCTGTTCTTGGTTCAAAGGTAATTCCTGAAGAGATTTAACTGACCTTGATAGATAGCAAAAAATTTATTAATACAAGTTTTGCCTTAACTTGGTCTTAAACATTGAACAGAGAAGTATAACCACAAAATGTGGAAAACAGTGCCATAGTAATATATCTGTGGGGTTACCATGTGAATACTTCTGTTTGATTCCCAGCACCAAAAAGAAAAAAAAGGCTACACATTAATTTCTCCCAAGCTTACCTTTTAGAAAAGCAATTATTCACTCAATTTTTAGTGTGCATTCCCGTCTCCAAAGGCTCTATTCCATCTCTGGCATCAACATTCCCTTAACTTGTTCTGATCTACCCTAATACTCTAGTATGTACATTCTTTTTTCTTTGGCTTACAACTTTTATTTTATTGGAAACAAAAATTTCATAACAAATTAGAGAATAACATTAGTTAACAAGCTATATACCATTCTCTTTAAAATAGTTGCTCAGAGTAAAAAGACAAACGTTTTCAAATAAGTAGACTGATAACAGCACAAAACTTTTTTATCAGTGTGTGTGTGTGTGTGTGTGTGTTCATATGTGTGCTTTTTGGATTAATATCCAACAAAGGGGCCAGGGAGATGGCTCAATAGAATAAGCGCTTCCCTGGCAAGTGCAAAGGCCTGAGTTCAATGCCTGGTTCCACAAAAAATAATAATAATTAAATATATATATATCTCCAACAAAAATGGGTATATTAGATTTCTCCTAAGATATTTTTTTTGGAGGCCTGGGTTTGGCCCGAGTATCTCGGTTCGAGCCAGTGGAAATTGAACCTCACTGCATTTTTTTTTTTTTTTTTTGGAACCGGGCATTGAACTCAGGCCCTTGCACTTGCCATGGAAGCACTTATTCCACTGAGCCATCTCCCTAGCCCCCCTCATTGCATTTTTAAGCAGGCACTTAAACAACTGAGCTAATGGGCGGGGCCCCCTCCATAAGATATTTCTTAACTAAAACTTGCAAACATTTCGCCAAAGGAACGAGCTTAGGTGTATCTTATTTCTTCTAATTGCTTTTACGCCATGATGTGGATGCCATCCCCCTGTTGGTGACTGGAGTGGATATTACGGTGTGCTGCCCATATAACACATTTAGGACGGAGGCACATATTCTCCCTCCTGCTAGATGTGTAGGCTGCTGAAAGTCACATGTGTATCATACCTTAATTCCTAGAAGGTTTACGCCACCTTCAGGTAAAATCACATCCGATAATTATTCAGTGTGGAGGTACGAAGTGCTAGCCTTCTATCCTCAATTTAGAACATTCTGAATGCACACACAAGCTTGAGTTGTCCCTCTGGAATCACCGGAGGCCTCCACTGCAACTGTATGTTTCCCCAAATTCTCCCTCTCCTAAATCTGGCTTCCTTCATTGTATTACTTGTGGTGTTCTGGAGAAACTTTCTAGGAGTACAGAAGTTTAGCACTCACTGCTGGGAGTGGTGCCAAGACATGGGTTATAAAATAGGATTAAGGAATTTAATTACCTGCCAGCTGGCTAGAAAGGACAATTATGCTACTCGTTGGTGGTAAATGAAGTACCATAAATCCCTATAAATATACTAGTAGTTCAGTTATTAAAAATTTTATCAGTGGTGTACTGAGATAGAAATTTACTAGAACATACAGCATCTCAAGAGTTTGAAGGGCCGGCCAGGTAGCTCAGTGGACTGAAGTGCCTCCTTACGCAGTCACAGAGATCTGGGGTTTGATTCTGGCCTGCCATGCCAGCCCCACCCTGGGGCGTGCTGAGACCGAAAATGAGACTGGGCATGGGGTGCACGCCTGTAATCCCAGCACTTGGGAGGCTAAGAAAAAAAAAAAAGAAACAGGATCGTTACAAATCCGATCTGGGCAGGGAGATCCTGTAGACCCTGTACTACATACATTAAAAAAAGTTTGAGAAGTTTACAGGAAATAGTAATAAAAACATGCAATGAGAACTGGGGACGAAGCTCACAAGGAATGCTTCCCTAACATGCACAAGGCTATAGGTTGCATCACTAGTATTGCCAAAAAAAAAAATAATATACATACAATTGAGTGTTTGCTAGAGGCTATTGCTGAACTGCAGAGAGATAAGGAAAAGCTAAAAGTGATTAATCAGTAATTGAGGCAAAGATGAGAGCCAAAGGAAGGATTTTACTTCCCTGAAGCAAAGAGAAGACAAGTCAGGATTGGGTCTATAAATATTAGTATTCTATATAGTGCAATCATAGTTGATTTTTGCTCTCCACCCAGTATCAAGGTATCCCATCCACAAGCTGAGATCATTGGTTTCATACTTAATGCATGCTCTCAAAAAGAATCCTCAAAGCAATGAGTTAAATATATGACCTCATAGCAACACAACAGAGTACTGTCTGAAAACACCATCTGAGAATCATTTGCTGCTAGTAGGATATTTAAACTTGATAAATAGTCGAAGCAGAAGCTTTTAACAGTGATGTGCATTCATGAAGTTAGCTTTCACATTTATGAAGTTAGCGTTCAGAGAAGCACTAAGAGGTAATGACCTTCAAACTGCCCTAGGCACAGATTAAAATGTCATCTTCTGGTCACCAAGCAGGCATGGACACAAATTAATGACATTTTTATATTATCTTCCTTATTCCATGTGCTTTTTTAAAACCATGTGTGATCCCAGCACTAGGAAGCTGAGGCAGGAGGAACACCATGAGTTTGAGGCCAACCTGGGCTATACAAGTGAGTTCAAGTACAGCCTGAAATACATACTGAGACTGCCTCAAACAGGAAAAAATGGAGGGTGTATAAAACCACATCTGTAATGCTGATGATTCTTCAGTAAAACACTGGTCGAATAAAAATTTATTATTGTTCACCAACAAATGGGTGTTTATGCTATGAAGTACCATTTGAAAATATTGTTGAAAAACAAATTGGCCACATCTATTCATATAGCATCCACCAAATTCTGTCAATCACCTGGGGGGAGGCAGCCAAATAGCTCAGTGGATTAAAGTACCTGCATGCAGGGGCCTGAGTTCAATCCCCAAGCATGCCCTGCCAGCCCCGCCCCCGGGGCACACTGAGACAGCAATCCAGACTGGGTGTGGTGGTGCACCCCTGTAATCCCAGCACTTGGAAGGCTGTAAACGAGAATCACTTCGAGTACGTTCTAGTAGGAAGACCCTGAACATCCTATAGACCCTTCCCTATGATATTGCATACCTATAATCCCAGCCATCTGGCAAGCTGAGGAAGGATGCAAGGTGAAGCACAACTTTGGGAATTTAGAGACCTAGCAAAACACCCATGGGTTGAATACCTAGTAAAGGCCCCCCTCCAAAAAGACTCCGCTTACAGGCTACAGCAGGTGAAAGTGCCGTGTAAATTAAGACTCAATTTTTCTCTTTAAACAGTGCCTGACATTTATTGAAAGTAAGGAAAAGACTTGGTACAGGTAGTGTATGCAGAAGAGCTGAACAACCACAGGGGTCACCACTGTGCAGAAACAAAGGCTCACACACCAGATAGCTGCAAGCTCAGAAGAAAACTGGACACTGGGGAGAACTAGCCGGTCCTCAGGAGCAAAGCAATGCCTGGCTGTGGCTGCCAGGAGGAACACAAAGAGGTCTCTGAGGGAGGGGAGGGGATGGGTCCCGCTGAAGCAGAGGCTGCTGTGGCCCTGCAGAGGGAGGCAGAGCCTTCTGAATCCAAGTCCAGGGGCTGTTGTGGCCAGCTCAGGTGCCTGGCAGATGAGTCCAGATCAGGGAGGCAGTCCATGGGTGGGAGCGGTGCTTGGTGATGGTTAAGGCAGGGCAGGGTGGGGCAGTCAGGTGGCTGGCAGGGCGGCTGGGTCAGGCCTGCTGTGGGTGGTCTGTTCAGCTGTGGGTACCAGGGGCCCAGTCCAAGGCCGCAGCCAGGCCAGAGTCCAGAGTGCGCGGGAGGAGGGGCCAGTGGGGAGCGCTGGGCGGTGGCGGGCTCCACAGCCAGGCCTGGGGGCTGCTTACAGGCTTAGTGGGTTGGGGCTTGGTGGAGGCTGCAGCGCGAGTCTGGAGAGCTGCTGTTCCTGGAACAAAGGCAAACGGGAAGACGCGGGAGGGGACCAGAGAGCAGAGCAGAGCAGAGCTGGGAGAGCAGAGTGCGGGCACTCGCGGCAGCAGAGGGGGAGGGCGGTGCCGCCGGGGTGTGGGGGAGGGCGCCCCAGGCGACCGGCACAGCCCATCCTCCGCAGCACCAGGCCTGAGCCCGAGGACTCCGCGGCCTAGAAGTCCTCTTCCACATCCCACCCAAAGACCCGCTTCATCTCCTCCAGGAAGCCTTCGAAATCTTTGAGCAGCGGGCTTTCCTTGTGGATGTAGGGCAACACCCACCGCAGAGCCGGGCCCGTGAGGCGGGTGATGAGGAACGTCACCTTCAGGGCATCGCTGGTGAAGGACTTCTCGTTCAAGAGTATGTAGGATTCGATTTGCAGGATGAAGTCTGGGAGCTTGTCGGTTTCCCCGTCGAATGTTTCGGGGAAAGGAACCGGGCTATAGCGGCGCCGGTTGCGTCGGGGAACAGCCACGTACCATACCTTGTTCATCTTTGTCCGACCGTCCATGGCGCCTGCCTAGCTGGGTCTGCAGTCTTCTGGGCGTTGCTGAGAGCTTGCGTGCGTGGAAGTCTGCGCCAAGCTGCAGCCGGAAGTATTTGCGGAGGTGGGCGCAGCCTTGTGGGGGCGGGGCGAGCAGGGATTTCTGCACTGCAGCAGGCCCCTCACATGTCTATAGTTGTTAGTACGTAAGTGCTTAGCGAGAACTAGTGGATAGAGAGGAACATAGGGGCGGGTCTAATGTCCTGAACAAGGCTTGATTGGAATCCGGAGGAGGCGGGGCCCAGCTTTCTTAAGGCAGGCATGGGAGAGTACTGTGTGTGAGGAAGGAGCCATATCCTGTTAGGAGCTGTAAGTGGATGATCCAATAAATTGATTAGTCCTCTTGGCACACAGCTTGCTTCCCACCAAGCATCTTATGTCTGTGTATTTCTCCTGTGACCCATAACTAGTGGATGCCAGCTGAATAAAATTCTGTGAACACATTTTATTTTTGTGTTGATGGATAAGAAGTATTAGCTATCCGATGGCATGTGTGGTTTTTTTTCACAATAGAAAAGCCCCAAATATTAGCAGACTTAATATCCACACATTAGCATGCTGAGTAGTGCACCAGGAGCTATGACTATATGGTGGGTTAAATGCTAATTAAGAATCTGTGTATTTGTTATACAAGTTGATGGCAACTCTTTCTTTGTGTATGTAGTACTAGGGATCACACTCAGGACCTTAAGCTTGCCAGGTAGGTGCTTATGCCCCTGAGCTGTATCCCCAGCCCCCTAAGTTGATGGCAATTCTGTCACGTTTCCTTGAGCATAGACGATTCACAGCACTGTGGCCAACAGGACAGTAGGACATACAGCACAACATAATCATTTAAGTGACATCTCATCATCTATGCCATAGTCTACTGATTAGAAACAAATCACGGTCTCTATCCACACTCAAAGGCATGACCACATGCTTGAGATGACCTTAGTGACTGCCATCGTGTAAATATACTACAATGGCAACCCATTCCTGCATTACAGACATTTACCATGGTTTCAGATTAGGCAATTACATACATAATCAGCTGTTCGTGCACAGCTCTTTGTGTGTATGGATTTCTTTTTCTTTTTGTTTGTTTCTTTTTTTTGGCAGAACCAGGGATTGAACTCAGACCCTTGCACTAGCCAGGGAAGCACTTATTCTACTGAGCCACCTCCCCAGCCCCTGGATTTATTTTTCTAGAGTAAATACTTAAAATAGAGTTCTGTGTCATAAAGTTCCTAATAAAATTTCTAATCAAACGGAGAAGAGAATGTCAAAAGGTGACTGAGGATGAGATGGGAGACAGAGCAAGAAGTTAGTCACTGAAACCTGTGGAACACAAATCAAGAAACCACACAGAGCAAAGATATCTAGGTCAAAATATCAGAAAATTGATACATAAAGATCGCCCCCCATGTCTCCGAAGCATGAGCAAATGCAGAATTGTAGGACTCTGGCCTGTGTCTAACCTCATTTGCACTGCAGTTTGCATGCCCTCAGTGGGCTTTGGGCTTTGGGCAGCATGACACTTCCTCTAAAAACTGCATGGTTAAATAATTCCCCTTCTGATTGGCGTGCCCAGTCAGGTAACCCTTTGGGCCATGACTCCAGTCAATCCCCAGCTCCAGCCCCTTCCATCATCCCAGAATTCTAAGAGACCCAGAGCTTGCCTCTATCTGGCTATGAGTTCTCCTTGGCCCACTATCACCTTGTGGAGTGCACTTTGAGTTCTTTCTCTTACTCTTGTTACTCCTTCTTAATCAATCATACTGTTGCTATTCTTCCTGAGTATCCTGCCCGTTTCTTTATACTGACACCAAAAACTTGGAAACAAATACCTAAGACCACCCCACCCACTAAATAAAAGGACATTAACAAGAATGATAAATTTAAGTCATTTGGAGGATAAAGGATGCACCTTGAGACCATAATACTAAGTGAAATAAAACAGACATGGACAGGTAAACATATTGTTTCTCTTACATGAGAACCTCACGATATTAGGAAAGATGAAATGAAAGATTATATGGGAAACAGGGAAGTCAACTTTGAAGAGATGGAAAGGGACTTGAGGATGGGGGAACAGGAGGACAAAGAGGGAAAGGGAAATTACAAATGATTAAGATGTGATGTGTATGGATATCAATTCCCAAAGATATTTGTAATTATTATGTATCACAAACATATGCTTACAAAAACCTTTAAAAATGCCTACAGCTTTTTATCATACTTAAAAGTGAATGATAGAATGACTGCCATCCTTATATCAAGAACAAGAAAAGAAAATCTATTCTGAACCCTTCAACACAATATAGTGCTAGAGGTTCTAGGTCAGGCCTGGCCAACACACAGCCTGAAAGGCTAGTAATAAGGACCCAAAGATCCTAAACTTCTAACATTATTATGTGTTTTTAGTGATATTTTTCATGCTTGAACTCATGGTTTTCCAGGGACAACTTTGTAGTAAGCAATAATGAGTGCTATACCATCTCACACAGACAGTGGAATAGAAACTCCAACGATTAGAAATTACATGAACTTGTACAACTAGAAAAGGAAGATACAATGACTACCAACAATACTATGCCAGTCACCCTACCTAAGTGTGATTGTGAGGACAGCCATTTATTGTTACTAAGCAGACATATAAGATGTAATATTTAAATATTAAACTTGAGCTTATGTTATTTCATAATAAATTTAGTAAGTCAATAGCTATCTTCCCAGAGAAAAATATTCCTCAATTGAAAATCATACTGTCATAGTTTGGGGTTTTACAAGGGGAACAACGCAATACAGGACGCATATTTTATAAAATTCTTTCTTTTTTTTAATTTTTGCAGTACTGGGGATTGAACTCAGGACCCTGGGCTTGCCAGGGAAGTGCTTATTCTACTGAGCCATCTCCCAGGCCCCTGGCTGTGGCACTTTTTGGGGGAAGCTCTGATTCTTACCCTGAGCATTGTTTCCTGGCTTCAGTGCAGATCCTTCAGCCTGCTGGCACAGATCCTTCATCTCACTGGCCCAGAATTTCTAGCTTCCACCACTCACCTTTGGCCCTTCCCAGTGAAGATTCTTGAAACAGATCTGCATGAGACATTGTGATGGGCTTTAGGCTTCCAGTTGGATTTGTGGGAAGCATTGTTACAGGCTGTAGGTCTTCAGGTGATCTCACGCAGGACATTATCATGGAAACCAGGTTATCAGCTGGATTCTTTGGTCTTGAGTGTGTGAACAGATTTCCTGCATTCTCTTTCTGTATATGATTCTTTTCGAATCCCCGGTTCGAAAAAAAAAAAAAAAAGTACCACAGCCATTCTCAGTGACAGTGAGGTGCCAAGCTCCTCTGAGGATGAAAACAGCCAAACTCCTATCAGGAAAGCCAATTTGACCAGCTTCTCCAGGAGACTGAACAGTGCATCATCTTCCCTTCTGGAACCAGGATGAGTACGAGAGCTCCCCCAGTGTAAACTGTAGCCACCCTTAGCAACGATGAGGTCCTGAGCTCTTCCTCCAACAAGAACAACGAAGTTTACCAGGAAAGCCAACATGACAAGGTCCTCAAGCAGAATAGCCCGAGAGAAGCAGCAGTTTCCACCAGCTCCCTAACAGCTTCTACCAGCTCCCCACAGCCTCCCTCCTTTTTCCCTAGTTCTGCCTCTTATGCTGCTGGCAGCAATCCTCAGGTGGGTCTCCCACAGCAAGCATCACACTGGTTCAATTCAGCCAGGTGTTACAAGCTGACCACCATTTGGCAATGCATCACACCTACCTTATTCATGTCCCTGCTTTTTTGCAGTATGTACATTTATGATTACACATTTTCAAGGATGAAGCAAAGGAGTAGTAACATTAGATCAAAAATTTCTGACAAGCACCTTGAGAATATACTAATATGTGCAACTAGCTCCACCAAACCAGACACTGATGCATTAGTGTCCCAAAATGAGGTCAAATGCCCCACTAATTTTATATTTCTGTTGCTTTACTTTTACTTTTTTATGTGTTTAGTCTACGGGGTCTACAGGGTCTCACTACGTAGATTGTACTCATAGTGATTCTCTTGTTTTCAGCCTGCAAAGTGCTGGGATTGCAGGCATGGGCCACCATGTTCAGTCTCAATGGCTCACTGGGCACATCCTGGGGGTGGGGCCGGCATGGCACACTGGGGATGGAACCTCTGCCGCTGCGCTCCACATAAGCAGGCACTTTAGTCCTCTGAGCTATTTAGCAGGTCCTTGTTGCTTTATTGTTTAAAAGGTGTTATAATGAAAAATTTGTAGAATGTATACCTTAACTACATTATATAATTTATATGTGGTTCAAGACAGTAATTCTTCTCAATGTGGCACCAGCAAACCAAATGGTTATTGGACATTCATGTTTTAGACAGTGCAATTACAAAAAATAAAACAGGTAAAACAAAAGAAATAAAATTCACTCTTATAGGTAAGGAAGAAGGCAGAGTCTTGATATTTGTAAACAATATAATTTTGTATATAGAAAACATTATCTAGGAGTAAAAATACTGAAAAAGAATTAAGCAATAATTGAGGACACAGGGAATGTATAAACATTTGTATTTTAGTAACAAATGAGAAATTTGAAACAAAAATATAAAAACAAAGATAATAAAGTTAAATATCAAAATATGAAATACTTGCACACTGAAGACTACTGAATATTATTTACATAAATCACAAAATATCCGAGTAATGGAGAGATACATGTTGATGGATTAAAGACTCAATATTGCTAGGATAGTAATTTTTCAAAAATAGATATGCACATTCAAATTCCAGTAATTTTACTATATAAAATAACTGATCATGCACCTATAATATTTAAATGACAATGGAATACCCTTCTCTGACGAAACTAAACAAAAAAAGGGGATTCAAATGAATGACCATTTTGTATCTGTATATTCAAAATAGTTAGGATAGATATACACTTACATTCTCTTAATTCAGTGAATAGAAAGATTTGTTCTAATAGTGTTTGTAAACAGGATATCATGTCTGCATCTTGTACAATGAATAACCACTAAGACAACAATATGCAATGTATTGATTATTGAAACTGTCCTACTAATCAGATTTGAAACTGTCTCATTGCTATTTGTTTCTCAATAAAATTATTGAAAAAATTTATATAGAAATGAAAAGGTGATATAATAGTGAAAATAACTGACTAGAAGAAATAAATTAGAGAAGTAAAATTATTTGATTTCAAAACCCATAATAAATCTGTACTAATTAATACAATGTGATTTCAGTATCCAGATAGACAAATAGATGAATGAAACAGAATATGGAAACAAAAATAGACTCACATAAACGTGGAAGTTGATATGCTGAAAGGTTTTTAATCTATTTAAAATAGTTTAAAAATAGACAAGGAGATTCACGGAGCGCATCGTGCGATTTTTGGAGGCAAGATATATACCATAAATTGCCTTGGTGAGATCCACTTACGGAATAGTTTGCATGGAGGGAGGCAGAAGGGCATGCTAATCTTGCCCCTCTGGAATTTAACACAAACAACTCTACTGTGTTCATAGTACCTATGGCAACTAAATGATCAAGGTGAACAAGATCAGTAATAAAATACACTGAGATGTCACGAAATCTTGATACAATACAGGGAGACAAATCTGGGCTACAGCTAGCAAAAATTATGCTTTTTAATCATGGGACACTATCAGATAAATCTACATCAAGGGACCTATTACAAAACGGTTCATTCTTTGAAACTGTCACGACCTATCATTTTCACAGGAACACCGAAGGCATGTAGAGACAGGGAATATGTACACCAAGCCTACATTTTACTTACACGCCTCCCTATACATCCAGCTGTGACCTCCGCACCAATCTCCAGAGGACCAACAGCCTTGCGCAACCTCAGTCCCGCCCCTCTGATTCCGACTCCTCCTCCTCCTCTTCCTCCAATTCTAAGACTTTCCCAGCCTCCTATTTTCTTGAGTGACCACGCTGCGCTTGCGCAATAGCAAGGACATTCCGGAATGCTGAGCCCCAAGGAGACAGGCCCTAGGCGCCTGCGCAAAGCTCTGCTGAGTTTCTCCTTAAGGCTGTGCTCCTCTCCTGCTATCTGCACTTCCTGAGACGCCCACCCACTGAACTGGGCCTCTCAGCAAACCCAGCGAAGGCCAGCGTATCCATCAAGTTGGGAACGATGAACGGTCGGGTGCAGCTGATGAAAACCTTCATGACCCGTCCCCAACGTCCCAACCAGCGCCGCTGGAGGAACCCGATTCCATTCCCGGAGACGTTCAACGGGGAAACCGAGCGGCTGCCCGAGTTCATCGTGCAGACCGGCTCCTACATGTTCGTGGACGACAAGACCTTCTCAAGCGACGCCCTGAAGGTGACGTTCCTCATCACCCGCCTCACGGGCCCGGCTCTCGAGTGGGTGATGCCCTACATCGAGAAGGACAGCCCGCTGCTCAACGATTACCACGGCTTCCTGGCCGAGATGAAGCGGGTCTTTGGATGGGAGGAGGACGAGGACTTCTAGGCCGCGGGGTCCTCTGGCTCTGGCCGGGTGCTAGGGGAGGGTGGGCTGTGCCGGTCGCCTGGGGCGCCCTCCCCCACACCCCGGCGGCACCGCCCTCCCCCTCTGCTGCCGCGAGTGCCCGCACTCTGCTCTCCCAGCTCTGCTCTGCTCTGCTCTCTGGTCCCCTCCCGCGTCTTCCCGTTTGCCTTTGTTCCAGGAACAGCAGCTCTCCAGACTCGCGCTGCAGCCTCCACCAAGCCCCAACCCACTAAGCCTGTAAGCAGCCCCCAGGCCTGGCTGTGGAGCCCGCCACCGCCCAGCGCTCCCCACTGGCCCCTCCTCCCGCGCACTCTGGACTCTGGCCTGGCTGCAGCCTTGGACTGGGCCCCTGGTACCCACAGCTGAACAGACCACCCACAGCAGGCCTGGCTCAGCAGCCCTGCCAGCCCCCTGCCTGCCCCACCCTGCCCTGCCTTCACCATCACCTTCACCATCACCATCACCATGCAGCGCTCCCACCCACGGACTGCCACCCTGATCTGGACTCATCTGCCAGGCACCTGAGCTGGCCACAACAGCCCCTGGACTTGGATTCAGAAGGCTCTGCCTCCCTCTGCAGGGCCACAGCAGCCTCTGCTTCAGCGGGACCCATCCCCTCCCCTCCCTCAGAGACCTCTTTGTGTTCCTCCTGGCAGCCACAGCCAGGCATTGCTTTGCTCCTGAGGACCGGCTAGTTCTCCCCAGTGTCCAGTTTTCTTCTGAGCTTGCAGCTATCTCTGGTGTGTGAGCCTTTGTTTCTGCACAGTGGTGACCCCTGTGGTTGTTCAGCTCTTCTGCATACACTACCTGTACCAAGTCTTTTCCTTACTTTCAATAAATGTCAGGCACTGTTTAAAGAGAAAAACTGAGTCTTAAGTCCTGTGCCCCCTCCTCCTCCCTGGGCCTGGGTGAGGTCCACTTCCTATGCAAAAGATATATATTTGGTGTCTGAAGTTGATTCTTGCATGATATAAACCTGGAGGTTGAGTCCTGTGGTGGTCCTGGGTGTGGAAATCTTACTGGTACCACCCCATCTCAGATGATGTTTTCAGTCTTGTTTGTGTCCCTCAGGAAGTGGGCCTTTGTGCAGTGTTTGGCAAGGTAAGGTAAGGACAAGTCAGAAAGCAGCTTTTGGGGAAAGATACCCTCACTTCTAGAAATCTGCTGAAAGTGCAGCACTTGATAGTTACAAGCCAAGAGTTCCATGTTTGTTGGTGAGTACTTAGCAAAGATTTATTTTACCCATTATTCAGAAAACCAGCAGAGTAAGTGTGTCAGTAAAAGCACTTACATTTTAGTACTTGGTTTCGTTGGTAATGAGAAAACACCAAAATGTGATTGTAATTAATGTAAACAGCTGGCTAACCTTCAGAATAACAAAAGTTATAATTCCTTTAGTGGGCACAAAATTAATCATTTATCTTTATATCTATAAAAGCCTTTGCTCCTTCCTCAATATTTAGTCAAATTAAATACCAAATAGAGTAAGTTGACTTGTTTGGCTTATAGGATAATGCACTGTGTCATGTTGAGTGTGTGTGTTTGCACATGACATATATGTGTAAACAATGGTTGTCATGATTACTGTTATGGTCTAAATAGGAAATATTTCCCCAGGACTCTTTGAAGGCTTGATCCCCAAAGCAGCAGTGCTCAGACATGGAGCCTAGGTCGCTGACTGGATCATAAGGCTGCTAACCTCTTCAGTGGGTGAAACACTGAAGAATTTGGAGCTCAGTGAGATGTTAGGAGTTGGGCCCCTGCTGGAAATAGTAGGTCATGGGGGTATTGCTTTACAGGGTAGACTGAGTCCTCAGACCCCAGATTCCTCTGGCTCCCTGCTTCTTGCCATAGAGTGAGTACTTTCTTCTGTCATGACCTTCTGCAATGATGCATCTCCCTTGGCATTAGCATAAGAACAATGGAGCCAGCCAGTTATGGACTGTCACCTCCAAAGTCAGGAGCCAAAATAAATCTTTGCTCCCTGAGTTGATTTATTTTGTCAGCAAGGAAAAGCTCACACAGGAGAAATGAGAAGCACCGAGTTTTGCATTCAGCAAGCTGGAGATCCAGATGGGCCCAAGTTTTGTTCTACAACTTTGAATTCAAAATTGTGTTAACCATGTGAGTCAGTAGTATGAATTCTAGTCTTAGGCACAGCAGGCTTAGCTGAAGAACTGATGTTTCAGTTCAAGTCTAAAAGCAGGAAAAGGCCAATGTTACAGCTCAAGACAGGCAGACAGCAGGTATTGTCTTTAAAAAAAAAAGCATTGTAATTGGTATACCATGAAAGCCCTACTCCTTGTTACACATGGGATATCAGCTGTTTAGCTCAATGAGGTCTTCAAGTGATTAGATGAGGTTTCTGAGTATTAGGGAAGGCAATCTACTTTATTTATTCTATTGATGGAGATGTTAATTTCATCCAAAAACGTTCTCACAGATATGCTCAGGGTGATATCTTATCTTCATTGTCAATTTGCATCCAGAGAATCAATTTGGACCCAGAGACACTGAGCAAAGTTACTAAGGCAGCTTCTGGGTGTGTCTCTGAGATATTTCCAGATTTGATTGGCATGTAGGTCGGCTCACTGAAAGGGAAAGAACCCACCCTGATGATTCATTGACCTGTTTATAAAAAATGGGCAATTTCTATATTTGGGCCATTATGAACAAAGCTCCTATAAAATTATGGAAGTTTTTATTTGGGCATATGTTTCCCTACCTCATGCAAATACCCAGGAAAAATAATTTATGGATTGTATGAGTAGTATACCTGTAACTTTGTAAGAAACTACCAAAGAGTTTTAGGAAGTGATTCTATAATTACACATTCCCATCAGAAATATGTCAATAGCCCAGTTTCTCCATGTCATCAACAAAACAGTATTGTCATTAATACATGTATTTGTATTATCTTTAATTTTAGAAATTTGAGCATGGGTAATCTCATAATTTTACATTTTCATTTATAAACAGAAATATTAAGTACATTTTCATGCTGTGGTCCATTCATATATCTCCTTCATGAAGAATCTGTTGAAATAATCCATTTTTTGATTGTCATTGTTTTCTTTTTCACTGAATTATAGTGGTTCTTTATATATTCTGGATTTAAATGCTTATATTGAATGTGAAAATTTTTCTCTAGGTTGGTACCTTTTGTTTTTTTCTTTTTTTTTTTTTTTTTTTGGAGGAACTGGGGATTGAACTCAGGCCCTTGTGCTTGTCAGGGAAGCGCTTATTCTACTGAGCCATCTCCCCGGCCCCTTGTTTTCTTTTTGTACTCTGTTCATTTAATGTTGGTTCTTAAGGTTACAAGTCTACTAAATGAAAATGTGGAATAGTACTGATAGCTCATATTAACTCAATTTTAAATATTGAGTAATTTAGTCTAATTTCCTAGATTTAGCTTAAAATATTTACAGAGTGAGTAGTGTTTCTAAATCATGATGAGTTTAGGGAATTCAGACAGTCAGGAAAAATAGTACCATATTATTTGGAATTCTTAGTTGGTCACCAAGCATTAATTTAAAAACTTACAACTTCATGTTTTATAGAGGCCAGAAACATGATTTGAAATTTGATAAATATATATTAAAACGATTTTAACAATTCAGGTTCTTGCTGACAGAGTTCATTTACACTGACAAGCTTTGGTACTACATTACTGTTCCCACATGATATCGTCTCTTCTCAATTTCATCTAAATATTATGAACTTGTATTGGATGAAAGTTGTTACTTTTCTGAGAAGAGTTAGCTTCATGCAAACACTTCTTGGGGCTATTTTTTATGTTTTTCAATTCTTGGTTAACATCTTGCCAAATACCTGAAGCTTTACTTTGCCTTTAGGTTGTGAACTTTTTGCTGTAGTTTATGGACACTGTCCTGGTGTTTCTTCAGGACACTGGAAATTTGCTTTGCTTTAATTTCCATTTTCTTTTTTTCCCATAATTTTATTGATAAAATAGCGATGAGACAGTTTCAAACCAAATTGGTAGGACAGTTTCAATAATTAACACATTACATACATTCTTTCTAGTGGTCCATTTTCTTGACTAAACGCTCTACTTCACATTCTATATCATCACATACGGAATGGGTTTCAGTTTCTTTCATTTGTTTCATTAGTTCTTCATGCTTCGTGCTCATTTGGTCTCGCTTATCCTGCATTGCCATCAAAAGTTCAAACTGTCACAAATGTAATTAGACTTTTCTGGTCCACGAGGTACAGCTTTACAGTACTGGGAAACTGCTCTAGGAGGCTTACAGAGACATCTAGGCTCAACCACTTGGGCGCGTTTCGGGAGGCTACATGAGCCACAGCGAGGCATCTTCTGCTGAAGGTCTTGCCTACTTGCATTCACAGAACAGCCTGTACTAGCAGACTTTGAAGATTTTTTCTTTTCCTTGTATTGTTTTGAATTTGACAATGAAGACATTAAAATTTTACTGATTTCAAGTCCAGTCTGAACTTCAGCAGCTTTGTCTTGAAATAGCTCACGCTGATGTTCTTCCTTAAGTTTTTCTTCTAGATGTTTAATCTTGTCCTCTTAGCAGTCTTCTGAGTGGTTGTCAATCTAAAACATTCTTTTTCTAAGACATCAAGCTTTTCAAGTTTGGCATGCAGCTTTATCTGATCTTGTTCTTTTTCCCTTTGAGGCTGGGCATGTTGTTCTAGGATCATATTTTTTCACGTTCTACACTGAGGACTATTCTCTTTGTATATTCTAGCTGCTTCCCTAGAAGAGTACAATGAGACTGGGCTGAGCTTAACTGTGTACTTACATCTTTCTTCTGCTTTATCAGTTCCTGGTGAGCCAGATTTCTCTCGTTTGTTTCATTCTCCAGGGCCTTTTTGTACTGTTCAGCTTCTCTAGAAAGCATGTTCAGGTTATCTTTAGCTTGTGTTCTTTCTCTAAACGATGAATCTTTTCTTTGTACTTTTTTTTGGGCGGGGAAGGGTCTTCAGGGTCGTAAGATTGGAGTCGTAGTGATCCACCTGTTTACAGCCTCCTAAGAGCTGGGATTACAGGCGCACGCCACCAAGCCCAGTTTCAATTGCCATCTCAGCGCGCCGCGGGGATTGAACCCCAGACCCCTGAGCCTGCTTGCAGGGGCTTTAATCCGCTGAGATATTTGGCTGGTCCAGTGAATCTTTTCCTGAAGTGTTTTTAAGGCTAAAATAAGCATTTGGCTATTGGGACCATGAATCATTTTAGTAACGGTAACTTCTAAGTTCACAGGGTGACAATTCT
Organism: Octodon degus; assembly: GCF_000260255.1. Classification (NCBI taxonomy): domain Eukaryota; kingdom Metazoa; phylum Chordata; class Mammalia; order Rodentia; family Octodontidae; genus Octodon; species Octodon degus. The sequence goes on from NW_004524989.1 coordinate 364,356, forward strand.
GAGATGATTCATCCTCGATAAGTGGCAGAACAAACATTCTTTCTGGAGGTTTAAGATAGCTTCCTACTATGCTACGCATTAATTGAGAATCCATTATCAGACCGACCGCCCAACTCAGTCAGCTCCTGACTCCAAAACCACTGATTTGTAGGCTGCGACAGGCAAAGTCGCGGTGGCTCCTGGTGGTTGTAGTTTCTGTCGCAAACAGTAGAGCAGGCAGCAGCCAAACTACATTTCCCAGAAATCAACGGTGAAGCCTTAACTACCTACACTACCTAAACCTGGGCTTTGGCATTATAAAGAAGCTGCCACTTTTTTTTTTTTTTTTTGCGGAACCAGGGATTGAACTCAGGCCCTTCCTTGCACTCGCCAGGCAAGTGCTTATTCTACTGAGCCATTCCCCGGCCCCTGCCACTTTTTTTTTTGATAACCCTAAATTTAGATTCATTTTTTTTTAAGGAGTGTCATTGTCTTAGCTATTCTTCTCTCTTTGCTAGGACAAATACCCGACACTCAAAGGAAGGAAAGGTTTATTTAGCTCACAGTTACTGGAGGTTTCAGTCCATACTGAGCTGGCTCCAAGGCAGAGTGGCACAGCGCACAAGACAGCAAAGAGCAAGAGAGAAGGAGGGGTAGCAGCAGCTCAAGCAGCTAGCTTTTCTTCCCACCTTACATTATAATGCAAATTATCTGCCCCAGGGCAGGTGCAGCATCCACACCCACAGGAATCAATCACAAACTCCAGAAGCCACCCCAAGACTGCTTGAGGCTTTGGGGGGACAACTATACACAATCCGTAACAGTCATCGTGTTCTTTATGTGTTGTTATTGTCTGTGTGATAAAAATCTCAATGTACTTGTACTTCTACTAACTTGCTTTTGCTACCCCTTCTCCAGACCAAGGACTCCAAAACGTCTGAGAACTGTAAAACCTAGGTTGGTGCCTTTTCCACTTTTTGAAAGTTACCTTCTGAAGAGTAGATTTTCTTTCTATTGAGAACAGATTTTCTTTTTTGTTTGTTTTGGGGTTTTCTTGTTTGGTTCGTTTTGATTTTGGTTTTTATTCCACACCTTTTTTTTGGTACCAGGAATTAAACTCACATTCTTGCACTTGCCAAACAGGCATTGTGCTGCTAAGCTATATTCCCAGCCCCCCCCTTTTTTTGTGGAACCGGGGATTGAACTCAGGCCCTTGCACTTGCCAGGCAAGCACTTATTCTGCTGAGCTATCTCCCCAGCCTGTTGTTTTGTTTTTGAGACAGGGTCTCGCTGTATATAGTTCAGGCTGGCCTTGAACTTGCAGTGATTCCCTTGCCTCAGCCTCCCAAATGCAGGCATGCACCACCACACTTGGATAGATTTTCATTATATAAAGTCCAACTTATAATATTTTTCTTTTATTTGAAGTTTTTCAAAAACCAGATGCTAAGAAAGAATGATACATTCAAGAGCTTTCGTGGAAATATCTATAAAAAATAAATGAAAAGGGGCGAAGAGAAAGATAAGAGGACATTTGAGACTATGACACAGGCCTGGACCCTGTAAAAGGATAGAGGGAAGTGCAGTTGTAGTTTGAAAAAATCTCTTTCAGGCTGATAAAGAATCCAGAAAAGTAGGATAGATATACAGCTACTTAATTCAATGAGAAGAAAGATTTGTACTAATAGTATTTGGACAAGATATCATGTCTGCATCTTGTACTATGTATAACTACTACGAAGACAACAATATGCAATGTATTAATTATTGCAACTGTCCTACTATCCTGTTTTGAAACTGTCTCATTACTTTTTGTTTCTCAATAAAATTAATGAAAAAATAAAATAAAAAAGAATCCAGAAAAGACTGCCTATTATTGGAGTTCTGGTGTTGCGCAGAAATATCCTGATTCTTATCTTGCTTTGCTCTTTCATTGGCCAGTAGCAGCTGAGAAGAGTGTAAGCTCCATGTCCACAGTGCACGGGGTTCAAAGGTGCAGAGGCTGGAAGGTGGCTACTCACACACACCCTTATAGGGAGTAGTTTTATCTGAGCAATACACTACCACAGCTGCCTCAGTTCACCTCCTGTACAATGCTGATCTCTTCCTCCACGCAGGTTGGACAGCATCTACTTCATACATCCCGTGGCTTCTTTTCCAGACAGAAAACTTAGAAAGTGTAGGTTAGTGTAATGAACCATTGTAATGGGTCTCTACTTCACAGTTATTTCAGCTCTTTCTCATCCAATATCCATTCTAAAATCTTGCCATTTTCAGATATTACTGTGATGATTAATTTTAGATGTCAACTTGGCTGAGTTAAAGGGTATCAGATAGCTTGTAAAACATTGTTTCTGGGTATGTCTGTGGAGGCATACCGCTTCTGGAAGAGGTTGATATTTTAATCAGTGGACTAAGTAAGGAGGATCTACCTTCACTCAATGTGTGGGTACCATCCAATCAACTGAGGGCCCAGATAGAACAAAAGCAAAGAAGACAGGCAAATTCACTCATTTTGTCACCTCTGGAGCTGAGTCATCCATCTTGGACAATGCCTTTGATGTCAGAACTCCAGATCTGCCCTCAGACTTGGACTGAGCCACATTCCTGGCTTCATTCCTTCTCCAGCTTGTAGATGACATATCATGGGGCTGCTCAGCCTTTGTCACTGTATAAGCCAGTCACCCTAGTGAATCTCCTTTTTCTTTCTCTCCCCACCCCCAGAAAGACATCTGGGCCTTCCATCTTTTTCTGAGATCATACTTTTCTTTGTTTGGAAAATTACAGTATTCTATGATGACAGCTTTTTATGGCTTGCATCTAGATGCTCCCCCCAATGCCTCATACAGTCATAGATGGGTTTTATTCACAGTTGGCTGGATCTATCTGATACTCTTTTACTCAGTCAAGTTGACATCTAAAATTAATCATCACAGTAATATCTGAAAATGGCAAGATTTTAGAATGAATATTGGATGAGAAAGAGCTGAAATAACTGTGGAGTAGAGACCCATTACAATGGTTCATTACACTAATCTACACTTTCATGATGCAATTCAAGGATTAAGAGCACTAGATTAAGAGTGGGTGGCTACTAAATCAGACCACTGAATGGTTTGGCACCACACTAATCCTGGTAGCCTGGATACAATATAAGGAATAGAAATAGGCTTCTCTTGTCCCTCATTGCTTTTGCTACCTTCTGCCAAGCATGAACTGTTCTGCTCTGTGAAGCCAGCCTGCCTTGGAGCCAGCCAATTATGGACTGAAATCTCCACAAGCTGTAAGCTAAATAAACCTTTCCTCTTTTAACTTTGAATGTCTAATATTTTATCTAAGCAACAACAGAAATATAAGTAAGACACAGGTATTTTCTATATGTTGTGGCAAGTGGTATGAACAGTGGAGCTTACAGTTTTAGGAGCATTCCCATACCTCCTTCCCTGTGTAGTGGGTCCCCAGGCTGGATGCTATGCTATGGACATCCATGACCCAGGATTCTATCAGATACCAAATAATGCTGTTCACTGAGACTACAAGAATAAGAAAAGCAAATCTTTTCTGAGTATAGATACTTATCCTGTCAGGGAAAATTGCTAGGCCATTGCACATTGGAAGGTACCAGGTATACTCAATTTGCAACCAGCTGTCTGTTGGTCTATATAAAATTTGTTTCATTAATGGTTTAGCATAGGTCTCCATTGTGGGAAGAATGTAAATTTAAAGGAAATGTTAGTTTTATTGGCCTTGGTAAGTGGGACGCCGCATGCTGGGTGCTTCATCTTTGCCATTATATTAATTCTTTTTGTGTATTTTCATGACATTTCAGGAGTGACTAATGATGAATGCTGGCTAAGGTTCAGTGGCTGATTCAGTTCGTCCTTCAGAGTTTCTTCTATGGTCCATGCTATTTGGTGAATGTTAATATTAACAAAATCTTTAAGATCTGTGCAAACTCCCATGTTTCCATCCGTATACTATTACTTCCAAAATCGTTGTAAGCTTCCAGTTTCTTTTTCCTTCCAGGCCAGAAAGCCAAGTCATTGGTTAATGACCATAATTCTATAATATTCTCACCACTTCTACACAAAGTGGACGGCCAGGTGCACTGCTCATAATGGCCCATTGGAAAGATTTGCTGTTCCTCTACTAAGGCCATCCCTGAGTATAGATGTAATGACATACATTTCTGGCTGAGATCCTCACATTGAACCAACTGACTGATATACCATGTTTCCCTCTCTGTAAACTAGTACTGTGAGACTTGCCCTCATATGACCAAAGGTCCAAATAGGGGTAGTTGCAATAGCAAAACCATGGTGTTGACAGAGGTCTGAGTATCTTGCTCATGTGGCTCATTGCACCTTCTCAGTTATCGTTCCTCCTCAGTTATGACTGTGGTTGTAGCATATCCATCCTGCAATGTACTCCTGTTGGACATATTTGGCTTTATAACTAAAAACTGTTAACATGAGGTAGGAGGATCGCTAGAAGTTCAAGGCCAGCCTAAACTGCATAGCAAGACCCTATCACAAAACAAAAATCCAAAATGAAAACAAAAAAAAACCCCAAAGTAACAAACAAAAAAATCCTACCAACACCTAGTTGATACTAGATATTGATAAATACATGGACACTTACAGCCCTATGAGAAAACATTCTTTTCAGGGAATAACACGGTTGGTTTTCAAAAAGCATATAAGCACAAAACCTTGCAATTATGATTATTCCTTTGAATCTTTCTATGTATTATACACCTTCAAGAGGCATAGAATAACCAAAGCAATTTTGCAAAAGATATTTCAGGACTTGATTATATTTCCAATTTCAAAAATTACTATATGGCTACAGTAATAAGTATTCTTACTGCTGTGAGAATAGACATATAAATCAATGGAACATAATTGAGAGACCTTCCTCCTCAGTGAAATTTCTGAGTCCAATGGTAGAAGGCATGTCGAGCTATCCTTTCTAAAGCGAAGGATGAGTTTTGTATCTTGTCAATCTTACAGCCAAAAGATAGGAACAATACCTAGTGGCCTCCTTGGAACTGGAAAACAACAGAATCTTCATCTGGATGTATTAATCTGGCCCATTTACCAAGAGGTTCTCAGGACAAAAGACCTTGCAACAGATTTTGTCTGCTATGCATGCAGACTACTCTGTCACTTAGGCTATATGATCCAGCAGATTCAATGGTACTTGGAGCATCTTTGGAAGATAAGAATGCGATTTGGACTCTTTTCTAGGCCTCTGTAAGTGAATTACAGTGCAGGTATTTAAAAGTGTAGTGCAAAGTCCTGTCAGCCCCTGAAGATAACTACTATTCTTTTGTGTTCAACAGAGGAAAAGAAGATTTTAACCTGGTTTAAAGGTTCTTCATGATGTAAAAGCATTACCTGAAAATGATACAGAGGGTCTGTATGAGGAAGCAAAGATTATTCCAGCTTCCACTCAGGGGCCTGTGATGGGCTACTGCTTGTTGATGCAACCACAAGTAAGACAATGGGTGCACATGGCAGGCTTGGGAGGAGTTATTAGACAATGAAAGAAGGCCCCCATCACTGGGATGCTGCCTTTATCCACTTATCCTGTCACCAAGTAAAATAAATTCTCAGGAATTGAATTGGTGCTTTGATGAACTAAGGTTTCATTGGTTTAAGAAATCAGTAAATGGTATAAAAATAGGAAAATTTTTGAAATGATTCAAATTGTTCAATTAGGTTCAAAATAACTTTATTAGCATATGAAAACTTCTGAAGTAATGAGGTTTCATAGTCTTAGTACACACTATAGACCTTTAACTTTATATACAGATCACCAAATCACAAAACATGTAATTCCTGGAGAGCAACATGTACCTGTCACAAAAACGAAGTGAAGGTACCAGCACAACAAATCTATCTATCTATCTATCTATCTATCTATCTATCTATCATCTATCTATCTATCTATCTATCTATCTATCTATCTCCTTTTTGTTGTGGAAAATCATCTAACCATGGATGTGGGGAAAAAATTTGACTATATAGCCACTATCAGGGCAGATTTCTGTCTGTGTCTCTCTGTCTCTCTGTCTCTCTGTCTCTGTCTCTCTGTCTCTGTCTCTGTCTCTCTGTCTCT
>NW_004524989.1:370972-376287 GCF_000260255.1 Octodon degus
ATAAATAAATAAAAAATCAAATTGCTACATTCCATCCCCCACAGGTCTTTTTTTCTAATTCTTTTTTTTTTTAATTTTAGGGAAGGGTCTACAGGGTGTTCAGGGTCTTACTATTAGATCAGACTGATAGTGATCTGCCTGTTTACAGCCTCCCAAGAGCTAGGATTACAGGCATGCGCCACCACACCCAGTCTCAATTGCCATCTCAGTGCGCCTCAGCATCGGGGCTAGCATGCCAGGCCTGGGGATGGAACCCCTAGCCCCTGCGCCTGCTTGCAGGTGCTTTAATCTACTAAGCTATTTGGCTGGCCCTTATTTTTTTATTTTATAAAAAAATAAAATTTCATTACCAAATAATATGAGAACAACAATAGTTCATATATTGTGTATCATCTTCAAAGTAGCCACTCAGAGACAAAAAAAGTTTCTCTCTTACAAAGAAGAAACAAGAGGTAACACTGATGAATTTGTAGCTAAATGTGACGCTCAGAGATGAAGCCTGGTTGGAGGATGTGGGTCACTGGGGGCGTGGCTTGGAAAGGTTTATCTCTTTCCCTGCTCTCTTGATCGTTTCTACCTCCTATCACCTTGCCATGAACTATTTCTCCTCTGCCATGTCCCTCTGCCATGCTGTGCTGCCTTGGGACCACCTGACTATGGACTGAAACCTCTACAAATTACAAGTCAAAATAAACCTCTCCTCCTTTAATTTGTAGTGTTGTCTCTCAGTAATGAGAAAGTGAGGTGTGACTCACAAACTGTAAAACTTATGTTGAGCCAGGCATGGTGGTGTACCCCTACAGTTCCACCATGGTTAGGATAAAAAAAAGCCCCTCCAAAGACTTTTTTTTTTTTTTTTTTGCTCCGAATGCCTTCAAGGCATGACTGGCTGGCTTGAGTAGTGGGGATCAAACCACAGCAACCTGAGCCTGAAGCTTTGTTTAAGCAGCCACTTAAAGAAATGAGCTAAGGGGCAGGCTCCCCCAAAGACTTTTATGTTCAGGGGTAGGGCTTTTGTAATGTGAGATCACTGATTAATCTATTGATAAATTCATTACTGAAGGTCTAGTTTGGAGGTGAGACCTGGTTGGAAGAGGTAGGTTATTAGAGGTTTTACCTAAAAGAATATATTCTTTGTCCCTGACTCCTCCCTTCCTGTTGGGAGTGGCTGAAGCTGGAAATTGGTCAGATGTGTGAGGGCAGGACAAAGCCACAGTGCCTAAAGCAGTCAAACTACCTCAGTCTTAAGGAAAGCATCCTGCTTGGACAATTTCACTCACTAAGCAACCTTGTGTCTTGTGATACTAACTTTACAAGAGTATAAATAAAGGTCTCTGCTGTTGTTGTTCAGGCCTCTACTGTTGTTGCCCATCAGACAAACAGGTATCCATCTGACCCAGCTCTTGTCTCTCTTTTAGAAGTTTCAGTTCATATCTGTCCAATTTAAACAAAGAAAGGACTTGGCGCATAAGCCTGGGCAGATAAAAGCTTCCCTTATTATGGTGACCAGAAAGCAGAAAGAACTGAGATGCTGAGAGGTGAGATGAGCTCTTGCAGGTGATGCACACAGAACCCACCTTCCAGCAGCACACTCAGCTGCTGAGCTCACTGTGGATGGCTCCACTGATGATTGAAGCACCCCATGGTCCAATCACCTTCCATTAGCTTTGTCTAGGGGTGAATGAGAACTTTGGGAGTCATTCTTTTTTTGTTCTATTTTTGAGGATTTATTGTACCAATATTTGCAAAGTGACATTGGTACATTTCTCATTGGGGGCATATTTTTGATCTAAACTATGATATATGGCATCTAACAATTTGTTATTTGTATCTTCAAACCTTTTAATACACCAATTATCTCTACCATGATTGCTGGGTTTCAGGTCACTAAGCCAATCAAAGGCCACGTTGTCCCCTCTTGTGCCTATATTTCCTATATTTATAGTTTTGTGTATGCGTGTCAGAACGTTTATGTAACTTCAGCTTGCTTATAGGCTTCAGGTCAGTATTAGCCCTAACCACTCAAAAATATGAGTTGCATTTTGTCTTTCATATCTTTCATGAGTTTTTGTTTCTTTTCTCTTTGATATTTCCTTCAGAGGCTTGGCTTTCTGGGGTGTAGAAAAAATTATAAAGAATGCAGTGAAAGAAATAAATGAAGAATGACTACTATAAAAGTTGTTATTACAAAGTTATTGCTAGGGTTTCTCTGTGTTTCCCCCAAATTCTTATTGTGAAGTCCTAATGTCTAATACAAGAGTGTGGCCCTTGAGAGATAATTAGCTTATGTACTCTAATGATGGTAGAGGCTCCAGCATAGCATGAGTGTCCTTACAAGAAGGACTGAAAGGTGAGTAACAGGGGGGACTCATAAATGCGTAATCTACTTTACACACTAAAATCCTCCCTAAAAATATGAACCTCTCAGGGAGGTGAGACAAGGCAGTGATGGGAGAGGGGTAAAATTAATCAAAACATGTTATGTGTACGGACGAGTCTGCCAAAATGAAACACATTAATCTGTATAATCAAGAAAAAGGAGTGAAGAAAGTTGAAGAGACCAGATCTTCTTTTTCCACCACTTAGAGGAAAGAGCAGGAGGTGACCTACAAACCAACATCAGTGTCCTTACCAGCCGTTGAGTCAGCCAATACTATGACCTTAGACTCTCCAACCACCAAAGCACTGAAAATAGACATCTGTTATTTAAGCCATCAAGTTATATTTTGTTTTAGTTTTTTACAGTGCTAGAGATTAAAGCAAAGGCCTCATACATGCCTGGCAAGTACTATCTCTACAGGGCCACACCCCAGCTCTTTCCATGGTATTCTGACACAGTAGCCTCAGAAGTCAATAATAGGGCCGGGGAGATGGCTCAGTGGAATAAGCACTTCCCTGGCAAGCACAAAGGCCTGAGTTCAATCCCCGGTTCCACCAAAAAAAAAAAAAAAAAAAAAAAAAAGTCAATAATAAAAAAGACTTTCCTTTTCCCCTTACAAGTATCACTGCTATCTCTCCACAGAATCTTGCAGGGATGCTCATGATTGATTCGTGCAAACTATGACCTTTACCCAAAGTGTTTGTAGCATGACACAGGATTTAGGATAATAGAATCATTGTGAATCAAGGAACAGTTCCCTGAGGGAACCATGCTGATGCATGAAGAAAAATAAAATAGTATTTTTGCTTGCAGGAAGGTTGCCACCATTGTTCAAAGGATAGCCAGTGGTTTCCTGGTCATTTTATCTAGCTTCAGAGCAGGCATAGATCTTAGGGAATATGCTAAATCTACACAGTAAGCGTCTTCCTAGCACTTTCAAACCACAATAGAACCTGTCTTTAAAACAAAGCAGAAATTTATATATACCTGACCCATCATCTTTTGTAGCCAACTGGAAAAGCAAACCACCAGTACCTTAAATTGGCATTTCATAACTATCTTGGTTTCTATCGCTTTTAAAACACATGTGAATGATTAAAACATTTCATCAAGCAAGTACAGTTTTTCCAAGTTCATGAGTTGGACCTATTACGTGCAAAACAGCATGTTACCAATAGTTTCCTTTTCTGGAGGAACAAAACCACAACCAAGATATACATCAGATCATGTGCCTCCAGCTGCATGTACATTCTTCTCCACCACAGGACATCAGGGCCCTGTGGTTTGACTGGTTTCTTCTCCTCCAAACTTGATACTGAAAGTCCCCAAAGCAACTGTATTCAGTGGTGGGGACTTCAGGGAGATGTTTTAGGTCATGAGGGCTCTGTCTAGAGGGTTGATGTTATCTTAAAAGGGCTTACATGGCTGTGTTCTCTTCTGCTTCTGTCATTTGTTTTCCCTTGCCATTCTACCTTCCAAACTGTGAGGATGCCCCAACAAGGTCCTGGCCAGATGCCACTGCCTTGGGCTTAAACCTCCAGCCTCTGGAACTGTAAAAGAATGAGTATCTTTTCATTTTAAATTATGCATTATAGGGGCTGGCGAGAGAGCTCAGTGGACTAAAGTGCCTGCTTAGGCAAGCTTAGGCAAGTGCAGGGACTGCGGCTGTGTAGAGAGACCCTGCAACAACTAAATACATTAAAATAAATAAATAAACTACCCACTCTATAGGATGCTGTTAGAATAGCACGAAGTGGACTAAGAAAAGCTAAAAGCTATACCTGTTCAAATGAAGAGAGGAAAGTAGTAAAAACATTGGTATGATGGGCTCCTTTATACGATGCTATAGAAAATGAATTAGTTGCACTTTTAACATCATGCCAAAACATTGCCTTATTAGTGCACCTATGCATCACTTGATACAGGATTTTAACTTTTTGTCACATAATTGGTGAGAATAAACGCTTCTTATGCTACTATAAATTTGCTATTAAATTGGAGCTAATCCATAAAGTATGTTTTTCTCCTCCACAACATAATCAAAAAACTATAAATGCATTTTTAAAGCACCTACAAAGTTCTGTTGGTTAGTTCACTAATGGAATATATAAAATTTTGGTAGGAATTCAATAAAAATCCGTGCAAAAAGATAAAAAAAATCCACACAGTATTTAGAGTTTACAACAATTTTCAAGTTGTGCTTTCAAATAATTTTTGTAAAATGAGGAATCTTTTTCCAAGAAGCCTCCTAGATAATTTGCATATTTTCTTGCCCCAAAATTAAAATAACTCCAAACTTCTGTTTTCTAAGATGTTTAAAATGATCTTAGTAAGTTTGGAAGATTCATTCCCTAACAATGAATGTTGACCATTGTGGTCCCTATTTGCAAAATAGCAAAAGACTCTTGGATGTCACCATCAGACACAGAGTGGCGGGATATATATCTTTTGCATAGGAAGTGGACCCCATCCAGGCCCCGGGGAGCAAGAGGGAGTACATGAATTAAGACTCAGTTTTTTTCTTTAAACAGTGCCTGACATTTATTGAAAGTAAGGAAAAGACTTGGTACAGGTAGTGTATGCAAAAGAGCTGGAACAATCACAGGGGTCACTACTGTGTAGAAACAAAGGCTCACACACCAGAGACAGCAGCAAGCTCAGAAGAAAACTGGACACTGGGGAGAACTAGCCGGTCCTCAGGAGCAAAGCAATGCCTGGCTGTGGCTGCCAGGAGGAACACAAAGAGGTCTCTGAGGGAGGGGAGGGGATGGGTCCCGCTGAAGCAGAGGCTGCTGTGGCCCTGCAGAGGGAGGCAGAGCCTTCTGAATCCAAGTCCAGGGGCTGTTGTGGCCAGCTCAGGTGCCTGGCAGATGAGTCCAGATCAGGGTGGCAGTCCGTGGGTGGGAGCGCTGCATGGTGATGGTGATGGTGAAGG
>NW_004524989.1:376602-392060 GCF_000260255.1 Octodon degus
CCAGAGAGCAGAGCAGAGCAGAGCTGGGAGAGCAGAGTGCGGGCACTCGCGGCAGCAGAGGGGGAGGGCGGTGCCGCCGGGGTGTGGGGGAGGGCGCCCCAGGCGACCGGCACAGCCCACCCTCCCCTAGCACCCGGCCAGAGCCAGAGGACCCCGCGGCCTAGAAGTCCTCGTCCTCCTCCCATCCAAAGACCCGCTTCATCTCGGCCAGGAAGCCGCGGTAATCGTTGAGCAGCGGGCTGTCCTTCTCGATGTAGGGCATCACCCACTCGAGAGCCGGGCCCGTGAGGCGGGTGATGAGGAACGTCACCTTCAGGGCGTCGCTCGAGAAGGTCTTGTCGTCCACGAACATGTAGGAGCCGGTCTGCACGATGAACTCGGGCAGCCGCTCGGTTTCCCCGTTGAACGTCTCCGGGAATGGAATCGGGTTCCTCCAGCGACGTGGGTTGGGTCGGGGCCAAGCCATATATACCTTCATCAGCTGCATCCGACTGTCCATGGCGCCTGCCTAGCTGGGTCCGCGGGCTGCTGGGCGTCCCTGAGAGCTTGCGTGCGCGGAGGTCAGCGCCAAGCTAGCCGGAAGTATTTGCGAAGGAGGGCGCAGCCTCGTGGGGGGCGAGGGAGGCGGAGCGTGAGCGCAGCCTGAGGCAGTGCTAGGGAGCCTGCGCCGAGACTGGCTCAGGATTCCTGCTGGTCTTAGTGCGCAGGCGCGTATCCGGGTGCACTACTAAAGAATGGACACACCACTTGGCAAGGAAAGTATCTAAGAAAGGCGTGGTCAGGATCCGAGGGGCATGGCTCAACTTCTTGAGGAGGATTGCAGGGAAGGATGGAGACACAGGGAAGGAGCCTGCAGCTGGCAAGTAGGGGGGATGTGTGTGTTCTGAAAGTTAAGGAGACCTGATGTCACAATCCTCCCAGGCCCTCAGCCCAGAGCTCTTGAATATTCCCTAGGTTACGTTTGGCTCTGAACACCTCCTGAGTGAGATTCCATGCATACATTTTCGTGCTGCTTTTAGGATTTGAGTATGAGAAGTGTTTGCTCCCAGGCAGGTGATGTGCTTGCTTTGCAGCTTTAACAGGAGAGCCCCATTATTACCACACATAATACCGAAGAACGTATTCAAGGAATAGTGCCCCAAGAGCAATTAATGTAAGGAGGATTAAAAGAAATTCTTTGAAATTATATAGTAAGTGCTTTTTATCATTTACATAGTTATTTGGTTAATTTTTTTTTTTTGTATTTTAGGGAAGGGTCTACAGGGTGTTCAGGGTCTAACTACTAGATTAGATTTATAGTGATCCGCCTATTTGCAGCCTTCCAAGGGCTGGGATTCCAGGCGCTTGCCACCATGCCCAGTCTCAGTTGCCCTCTCAGCGTGCCTCAGGGGTGGCGGCTCGGAAGGCCCGGGGATCGAACCTATGGCCCCTGTGCCTGCTTGCAGGTGCTTTAATCCGCAGAGCTATTTGGCCAGCCCTCTGTTTTGATTAATTTGTTTACTGTATAATCATGCTGCATTATATTACCGCTCTATTATTAGATCTGCTTTTTTCAAGTTTTATATTCTATTTATACAGCATGTTAGCAGCTCTTGAGTATTAAAACATAAGCAAAATTCACCTAAAATAAGGCTGTTTATGGCTACATTGGTATTATCGTGGACTGGAAGAAGCTGATATGGGGAAGGAAAATAATAAACATGGTTATGCAGGGTCCATTTGGATTTTTAAACAACTTCCTGGACTAGGAGTGTAGCTTAGTGGAAAAGTGCTTTTTTAACCTATAGGAGACCCTGGCTTTCATTCCTGACACACATATACCCACAAAACAAAATAAAGCACGCAGAAACACGCACATACACTGAGATCACCTTCCCCAAAGAGGTGGCCATGGTGGAATTTTTAGAAAACTGCTTTAGTTTAGATTCCCCCCCCTATATAAATTACTTGAAAAACTGCCATCCAGCATCTCACAACTGTAATTATGATACGCTATATGCAAAGATCAAAGGAATAGGCAGTGTAAGGAACAGTGTGAGGCAGAGACCAGCTGAAATCACTAGAATTGTGTAAAGGCAACATGGCACAGAATTTATTGTGCCTTGGGTGCAGGTAGAGGGCAAAACGTCCCTCAGGTAGGGAGCAAAGAGAAGCGAGCCTTTTTATAGGGTTTGAAAGACGGCAGGGGACATTAGGCAGGAAGATCTTAGTAAACATTGGTGGTCAAAGTTATCTGGCTGTTGTGCCTAAGTGACAAAGTCCTTGAGGCATTCAGTTTAACTGTTTGGGTGTCTTCAGATGTTCCAGTACTTGGAAGTTTCCATGCGCCATCTTCCCTCTTTTACAACACCATGTGTATTAGGAGCCACGGAAGCTCAAAATTGTATGAAAGTGGGACTAGGTCTTAGTGCCTAAAACAGTCAAGCTACCTCATTCCTGAGATAAGCATCCTGACTGGTTTATGTCAGCTATTAGTCACTAGGCAACTTTGTGTCCTGTGTTACTAACTTTGCAAAGGTATAAATAAATGTCCTTACTGTGGTGCCGTGTTGGGGGTGGGGTGAGGCTGTCATCTCGCCAACCAGGCAGATGGGCCACCACCTGACCCAGCTCTTATCTTCTTGTTTATCTTTTCCTCATTCCTGTCACAGTTTCTTCTGGGGTACAATGGATCACACTGAGAGACCAACGGATCCCAACACATGTGTTTGCTGAGAGCACTTGTGCTAAGCTGAGAACAGTGCCTCTGCTGGCAGATAAGCCTTAGAAGGGATAGAAGGATGAATGTGCCTTCCGTTTAGCTATAGGATGCACCATTCTAAAAGGTGGTGAATTAGTAAAAAGACCTGAAGTATTGGGAGTACTTTGAGGGATAAGGGTATAAAAGTGCTGAGTGTAATAAATGTTCATAGCTAGGGTAAGTTTTTCAACAGCAAAGTCACTCCATAATGTGTCATTGTCTACAAAATTGAATGTAGTAGAATTTTTTTAATGTATTTGTCACAGGGTCTCACTATGCAGCTCAGACTCATAGCGATCCTCCTGTTTTCAGCCCCCCCCAGCACTGGGATTACAGGTCTCAGTAGCCAGGTCAACGAGCCTGGGGGCAGGGCCAGTGCAGCATGTGGTGCCAGGGTTTGAACTCAGGTCCCTGAGCTTGTGCTTAGTCTATTGAGTGTAGCAGAATTTTTAAAAATATTTTTAAAATAGACAATAGTAACAACATCACAAAGAGAAAACACAAAAGAATTAATGCAATGCTATTTTTTATGAGGTTTGAAAGCTTGGTAATTTTGAAGGCCCCAACAAAACATTACTCTTGTTTATAAATCATATCTTTGGGCTGGCCAGATAGCTTGGCAGACTAAAGCGCCTGCTCAGGCAGGCGCAGCAACCAGGAGTAAGATCCTCAGTGTGACATGCCAGCCCCACCCCCAGGGTGCGCTGAGAAGGTGATTGAGACTGGGTGTGGTGGCACCTGTAATTCCAGCGCTTGGGAAGCTGAAAACAGGTGGATCACCATGAGTCTGATCTGCGTAGTGAGACCCTATAGACCCTGTACTAAATACATAAAAAAAAATCATGTCTTTATCATTACATCCATGCACAGAATCCTTTTCTTTGCACATAGTGAAGAATCTTACAATCATCCTTTAAATATTCTGTATTTGGTTGCCAGGCTTGTAGCTGTGTATCTCATTCCATTTGCTATTGGTTCAGGTAATTGTTAAGATGCTTCCAAAAGGACTTGGATGTGATAACTCACATTGTTTGAGAATTTTCACCAATTACTGTCTGATACTCATTTTCTGCATGGTCTATGTTTTTTTCAACAGGAGTGGGGTGGAGTCTCACTCTGTTGCCCGCACTGGTCTCAGATTCCTGGGTTCGAGTGATCTTCCTGTCTCAACCTCCCAGGTAGTTGGAACTTCAGGTACAGATAATCACCAGGACCATATGATTTTAAGAACTCATTAGCAGTTTGGTCTTCAAAAAAGTTTTTGTGTCCTGTATATCCTTATGACTTACCGATGTTCATTACCATATTCATAATAATGAGCTTCAGTCTTTGGCACTACGAGTACCTGGGAAGTGGATGATATGATTATGAAGCTCCCCTTTGATCTCCAACAGTGCCTCAGGAAGTTTGTAGGCTTGAACTGGTGGCTTTCAATACATGAATCAATAATTTGTTGCCCATCTATTGTTTTAACATAAATGATACAAAAGCATCTGGAATAGTGATTTTCCCATAGGCCTCTGCAACACTGTCACAGGATTGTCTTCATTGTCCCATCCATATTTGCTTCTACCTGGAGGTCACTTGATTGTTTCTCTGAATAAACCAACTTAAAGAAAATTTGTTGTTTTATATTTATAGATCTGCTATTACCAAGGTCACAGTATTTTGTAATTCAGACTGAAGGACTCAAACTGCCACCATCCTGATCAGAGGCCTCTGTAAGCTGCCCCCTCCAAGCACAGCTGCAGCTGTGGACTCATAACAATATGTGCCTTGCTGTTAATAGTAGCCACGAGTCTCTACACTTTACCAGGCTGGTCCTTGGCCAACCACTACTGCTTGAGACAGCTCTTGAGCCTTGTTCTTGTCAGAGAGCCACAGCCCTCTCTCACTGAGCTCCCCCTCCTGATGGCCCTATAAAGGACCACACAGCCTGAACAGAGTTGCAGGTCTGGTCTCTAGTGCTAGAGTGGTCCCTCTCAAATTTGTTCTGAAAAAATTTTTCCTGTTTCCTCTTTCTTTTCCTTTTTCTTAACAAAGCCCTCATTTTTATAGCCTTTTGTCTTCATAGGTGAAGATTAATCTGTCTGATGTGATGCTGGTCCTTTCTGGAGGAGATTTAAGTATCTAGACACAATGGAATATTTCATTCCAATGCTTTGAAGTGCATGAATGATGAATTTATCAGCTTTTCATACCTTTTTCTTTTTTCTTTTTGTATTTTAGGGAATGGTCTACAGGGTGTTCAGGATCTCACTACTAGATCGGACTCATAATGATCTGCCTGTTTACAGCCTCCCAAGAGCTGGAATTACAGGTGTACACCATCATGCCCAGTCTCAATTGCTGTCTAAGCATCCCCCAGGAGTGGGTCCGGCAAAGCAGGCCCGGGGATCGAACCCCCAGCCCCTGCACCTGCTTGATGGCACTTTAATCTGCTGAGCTATTTGGCCGGCCCTCATACCTTTTTCTACAACAGCTGAAACTTTGAAGCTTGATTTCTCAGCCACCCTATTTTGATTTATAGCCTTGGAATCTTTAACTTATTTAACACAAAAATTTCTTGTTTCTACCTTAATAATTTTGTCAATATAAATAAGCATTACTACTCTTTGGGCAATACTAGGGATTGATACCTGGGCCTTAGCACTGATCTGTAGCCCCAGTCCTATTTTATTTTTCATTCTGAGACAGCATCTCAGTAAGCCACTAAGGTGCCCAGACTGCACTGGAATCTTCTTCCATCAGCCTCTCAAAAATATTGGAATTACTTGTATGTAACACCATGTATAACTTACTACATTTAATAAATATACATATATTTAATGCATGTACAATTTTAATAATTTTAAATGATTTAATGGCATTTGAAAAAATTGGCATTCACGACTTAGCTCATAACTAAATTCTAAGATGATAATTTACATTTTCTATGTTCAATTTACACTTGTATCATTAAGGCTTTGTAGCTCCCTGTCTTCTGCCTCCATGACAGTCTGCCAAGATGCACACTGTGGGACTGCTCAGGTGCTGATAGAAAAGTCCTCAAATGAGAAATAGGCAAATGACATTATCAGGCAGTGTACCTAAAAGTTACAGATGATCAGTAAACATTCAATAGAACATTCTTTCAGTTTTTATTCAAATACACAGTGACAAAAGATGTTAAAACAGTAGCTTTTGAGGAACAGAACAGGGTACAAGTGTGTGCAAACATGTGTATCATAAGGTCTTGACTCACACAAGATCCCAGTACCCAACACCAATGTCTAAAGGAATTAGGATTCCAACACACAAATTTCAAGAAGGCCACACTTTACACATCATAGGAACTTTTATTTTTCTGAGCCATATGGAATGACATGTATATGTGCAAAAAACTATTTGAAGTATAGTGATGCCTAGAGGTTTAGAAAGAACAGATGTGAGGGAGCGATGCCAGCACTGGTCCAGGCACTGCAGATACACGCAAAGAGCTCTCCACTGTTGAGGATTAGGCTCTGTAGCCCTGACTCTATATCTTCATAACATTTCTGTTGAACCAGCCATTATCATAGTACATTCTTTATCCACCTGTATTTTAAATTTAAAAATAAGCAGCATGTTTGAACATCTTCTAATTATGTATAATATCTTTTGGTGTTTCATTTTATTATTATTGGGTGCAATATACTAGGATTTTGTTTTATATTGCTTTTGTTTTATAGCAATTGTCTTTGGCCAACCAGCTACTGACTTGTCATGAACAAATAATTTCACTGGGTTATGAATGTATTTGATTTCCAGGTTTGGATTTTGTAAAGTATTTGTTTTCTTTGAAGAAAATCTGTTGAAGATACTCTTTCCCCCCTGTATTTTAGGGAAGGGCCTACAAGGTGTTCAGGGTCTCACTACCAGATCAGACTTGTAGTGATTCTCCTGTTTACAGCCTCCCAAGTGCTGGGATTACAGGCTTGTCCCTGGGATTGCCACGCCCAGGAATCGAACTCGAACTTGCGGCCCCTGCTCCGGCTTGCTGGCGCTTTAATCTGCTGGGCTATTGGAGATACTTTTATATGCATCTTTGAATATAAACATTGAACATAAGCATCATCAACGGTGACATGACTCTTCCAAGGGCATTAAGTCATGACCTGCATTAGAAGTATGAGTTCTAAACTCTGAGGAATCATGATCTGAGATTGTTAGCTGGATTTCAGAATCTCACAGAAGTATTAAAATCATTTGTTCAGTACCACTGTGAAGTGGCTCCCAGCACGATTTAAATTAACCAGTTAGATTTCCTTGTTCACTTGTGAACTTGTCCAAGACCTAGGCCTCTTGTCTGGAGATGGGGAGCAGACTCACCATAAGTGAATCTCTATGAGTCATTGGTTGTGACTGAGGCCTGTAATGGGAGGTGAATACATGAGCCCTCAAAGGAGAAGACAAGGCCATGGGTAAGGATAGCTGGCTCCAACCTCAATTAAATAGATAAAGAGCATCTTACTCCTGAGGTGAAGGCCTTCCTAGAGATAACATAGTTCTCCTAAATGAACATAATGTATTACTTGGAGAAGTCCTTGAAGGAACTCCCAAGATCCTGCCCAGATTCCTTCATTTTCTTCAGTATTCTCCTTTGTTTGATACCTAAATAAATATAGGCTGCTAGAGAAGTTCTTTGTTTTAGCACCTACAGAATCTCAAGTTCTGTTAGAGGTTTTGCTTCTCCTGGAGCCTTAAAATCATACCACTTAACTCAATTATTTAAGGCTTCAGGATACACTCATTTGGAGGATTGTGGGCCTGTTCAGTGCAATAGCTGAGGGATAATATTGACATGTTAATTCTACCATTCTCCAATGAAGAAAGATAGTAGGGTTGAGGTATTCCAGGTCTCTACAGTTATACTAAGATTTCACATAAAAGCCCCTAATATGGAATCCTACTAGGATTTTATAAACAGTGGTGTCTTCTCTTATCCATTAAGTTTCTAACTCAGTATGATACCTGAATGGTCACCTGTGTCCACAAGTCAGCTTATCAGCCCCTTGCAATAGAAGCAAGTGTCTTAAAGCATGAAGGTCATCCTTGGGCTATAGATTCTGTTTGGAAAACTATACCATTAGGTGATGAAAAGGTCACATGACTGGCCATTTCATTTCCCTTCATGGATATACAGAAAGAAAGGCTTGGTTATATCTGGCAATCTGAAGGCAGGAAACTGAATTTCTGGGTTTGAAAGGAGCACAAGACTCTAGTCGACAAGATGAACCATAAAGACTATGTTTCCTTCACAAATGACAAACCTAAAGTACATAAATTTATGGGGTATACTATGATATTTTGATATGTGCTTGTATTGTGAACTGACTATATCAAGATTGCTACAATATTTTTCACCTCATATTTATTTTTTTGAGAAATAAATTAGAACAACTCTTTGTCTCTAAGGATTTTGTACTTTGTGTTCCATACATACTGTGTATTCCACTTAGCCTTGTGTCTGTAATGGACTATGACATAGAAAGATGATGAATCAGAAACAGACATTTGGATTATTTCAGCCATTTTATTAACACTGAACAATAAGCCATTCTTCTATGTCTAGTGTCTTACAAAGTGTAAGATGGGAATTCACTGTAGTCCATTTTCTACTTGATAATTCTGTGAGTTCAAAGTTCTGCTTGGAAAAGTATGAGGCTGTTTTTACCCAGGTACAGTGGATTGTGGCAATTCAAGGTGAGTAGGGAGGCTGATATGAGCTATTGTGTTGAAATGCACCAGTCTTGCCAAAATGATGGAAGCCAGTTCTGACTTTCCAACTTTTCTCCCGTATGCCTTTCAGTGCATCTCACCATGCCTAGTCTTAATGTATGCAACTCTAGAGGCCACATTATTCTCCCATATTCCAGGTCTAATGTCTTTCCCCATGTCACCTAATAGCAAAAATGATCTCCCATCTGCTAGCAGGGTTAAAAGGAAAAATCACAGAGGTCACCTTAGAAGAGGATGTAACTGAGCTTCTCTCGGTAAACTGTGTGAATCAGATTTCCCAAATCAGAACTCTGAAAATACAGGGCATGGCACAAGGAAAAGTCTGAGTTGTGTATCTGGCTACCAAATTCCTTAAAAAAAGTGAAATAGACCATTGTACAAGGATCAGAATTTGGTAGATATAATGAGCTGAGACTGAGTTCTGAGCAGGGTTTGTAGTTAGAGGCCCACAGACAATGGACCCTTGAGAGGTCAATCATTTCCAACCACCCAATGACAGCATTGAAGGATGGGGCCATAGGCTGTCTGTCAAAGAGGAAGAGCTGGGTGTCCAGGTCAGTTACGCTGTCATTTGAGCAGCTGGGATTCCTTAGCTCCTGACCCTGAAGGAAACATGGAAACATGGCGACCCCTTCAGTAGTGACCTCTTAAGTGTGAGTTCATTTTCATTCTGAAGTGGTGATTTGTGATGTGAGTTCAAGTTGAGCACATGGTTTTACCTACTGCAGCAGTGCGAGGAGTCTTTCTGATCATTTCCTTGATACAAACGAAGCTCTCGCTGCCTTTTCTGTGGTCACAGTCTGTGGGTTGAACTGACAAATGAAGAGACTGCAGGTGCTGAGGACTGAGCAGGTGTCAGCCGTGGATGGCATGAGGGGCTTGGACCCAGATGCGGGAGCTTGGTGACCTCTCAGGAGACCTCCTCAGTTTAAGTTTACTTGATTTTGACCCTTGATTGGTGCTCTGCGTTATGCTTGTGCTCACTGTGGCAGCCTAGAGAATTTGTGATTCTAGCATCAGGGGTGTAAACAGATTTCTCCTGTGGCTTCCAGCTTTCTGCCTGGGAAGGTCCCCTGATCCATTGGCTTCAGGGTTGTACTGTAGGAGGCAATGAGGCGAGGTGTTCAGGTCATTTTGTCTGCCTAAAGCCTGGTGTTAGATCCCCCTCCTTGATGGTGTTTAGGGCTTCTGGTGTTTGGACTTGAAAAAATGAGGAAAGAGTTGGTGCGGTTGGCTGAGCAGGCATCAGCCCAGGACCTAAGTGACCTATGACCAGCAGAGAGCATCCCTTGTTTCTTGGACAGAGGCCAGGGTGGATGTTGTTCTCTTTTATTTGTTTACAGTTGGGTCTTGGGGGTTTGCATGAGATTTCTCATTAGGCACCTTCAGTGTGTTATCTGTAGCCAGAACAGCAGCAGAGTAACATGCTGAAGGATCCGTGGTGAGACTGTGGCAAGTTATGGCTGCGAGCTCCTATTGTAAACAGCTTTCCCTTTCCTATACCAAGAGAATACCATGATTAATGCAAACTGTTGACTTAATGGTTTCTTCATAGTTTCCTGAAATTAGAATTTGCTTTTAATAATTTCAATGTAAAAATAAAGAAGTTGATATCTGTCTTGTTCTCTACCCAACGGGCATTGCTTGGCCCTTGTCATTGAACACTATGGTGCACATTTATGCAATGTACTTATATATGTAATATTGTCTTGTTCTACCAAGTGTAGTTCAGAAAAAGTTTGGTGTTACTAAGACTTTATGGAGTGGTAAACAGGGTCTGCTTGGAATAAACTTGTTCCTTTGAGATCTCAAAGAGAATGAAGTTCCCAGGAATATTTCTTCTCATTTTATTTACAGTATAATGTGTGGACATTACTGCTCTTTGAAATTGAATTTCTTTTTTTTTTCCTTTTTCTTTTTTTTGGTGGAACCGGGGATTGAACTCAGACCCTTGCGCTTGCCAGGAAAGTGCTTATTCTACTGAGCCATCTCCCCGGCCCCTGAAATTAAATTTCATTTGGCCTTGTCCTACAAATACTCCTTAATGAACACTGTTTTCATCGTGTGTGACTTGAAATGAGTTTCCAGGCTGGGTACTTGAAGTTTGAAAGTTGGTATCTATGCCTTTTGCCCCTTTCTCCAAACAAGACAAGATTCAGTTCAGAACTTTACATGTTAATTTTTATTCCATTCAATTGTTTTCTTCTCTTATTTTCTATAAGTGCCTTTGAAAATTTTAGGTTATACAGATAAAATTAATTTATCTTTTAGGCTTTGGAGATAGGTTGGTGGTCTAAGCACCTGCATGGCAAGCACAAAGACCTTAGTTCAATCCCCTGTACTGCATGCTGTGCCAGCCCCAGACCCCCAGGCATGGTGTGCCGGCCCCAAAACAGGGCATAGTGCTGCATGCTTATAGTCTTAGCCCTGGGGAAATGAGGTAGGAGGATCACTATGAGTCTCAACTGTGTAGGGAAACCCTGTATCCAATAAATAAATAGATAGATAGATAAATAAATAAATAAATAAAATTTATATTTCAATGTGTTTGCTTCGTACTCTAATTTCTATTTCACGTAATTTTAAAAAATGCTTTCTTGTTGCTGTTCCTCTGTTAATGTCCTTGAAAGCAGAAACTTGGTGTTCTTTCAGTTCTATCTGTAAGATCTTGATATATTATAACTGTGACTGCTCTTCATCATTTGTCCTTGTCAGCAATTAAACTGTGAAAATTTACTTTGCAGAGGAATTGTGTGGGGATGTGGATTTAGCTCAGTGGACACTGCCTGTCTGGCAAGTGTGAGGCCCTGTGCTCAATTCCCAGTACCATAAAAAAAAAAATCCACATAAGAATTGTGTGTTTCATGCATTATTACACTTAAAGATGGTCCCAACCTTTCAAAAGTAGATGTTACAAAGATTTTTTTCAGTTCAATATATACCCAAAAACTATTGTTTTAGTTGTCCTTTTCTCTATTGCTTTATTCAAAGTTATGGGTCTCTAATTACTAGGTAGACTAAACTTTCTTATAGTTTATCATAAAATTTTTAAAAATATGTTTATTGAAATTGTAGCCTATATATAACTTAGTTCATAAATCTACCTAAGAGAAGATAACTTTGCAGCATTATTCATGTAGAAACATTCCTTGACCTCCTGTTTGCTGTTTTCTGACAATGTATGTCTAGGAATTGTGGTTTCCTGTCCTTCTGAGTGTTGTTTAGGCTCTCAGTCCACAGTGGAATTCCATGCTGAATTTCAGGTTATTAAATCATATTCTGTCATAACTGATTTGCATAAGTTTTCACAGACGAGCATGTAAAGTGTAGTTTAAAAAATAACAAAGTTACAGACTGTTTTCCATTTTCTAGGACATTGTATGATACTTTCAGATCATATGCCTCCTTTTAATGTTTATTTGCTTTGTTGTTTTGATGCTTGGAGTCAGGTTGAAGGTGTCACATATGCTACACATGTGCTGTTCCAGGCTTGTAGAGCCCCAGTCCATAGTTTTAAATCTTAACCATAATTGTGTATTTACTGTACTGTTTTTCCTGAAATTTGGGATTGAGCACAATTTGAATTGGTTGCATATTTAAAAAATGACGCCTATAATTTTATGTGTAAGCAAGATAAAGAAGTGAGGTCTGGACCAGGCAGGTCAGGAAAAGAATTGGGAGGAACAGGGTTCTCGTTCCCTATTCTAGCATGTACTGTTCCCACATTTTTGGTTACATAGCTGATTGCATCATAAAGACTAAATAGAAGGATATCAGAATATGACATGGACAATGTCTGCCCTTTATATGCATCTATTTAGATCTATATCTATATTCATTCTAAAGTTGGTTCAGAATTTGTTATTAGTGGGTATCAGTTTTCTCTAAATATTACCCAGTTATATTACATTTATCAATCAGAACATCATATACCAGTATTAAGATCTTGCTTTACAAATATACTGTTTGAAATGTCTCCATGTAGAAACGCTATCTTAAAAACATACGATTTTGACCTGCAGTCTTCTTATAACACGTAGAACTTGTTGCACTAGCAGGTACAAGGAAGGTGTCCTGCAGTGGTCTGTCCAAATGAACTCCAGAAATGCGAGGATCCTAGAAGCGCTGCGCAGGTATCTTTACTATAAGCTACAGATGAAGTTAACTGGAATCAGATCCATCTGTATCTTAGGGAAAGTTGGGAACCGTGGACCACGTGGTAGAGGGGAATGCTGTCTGTGCCCAAGATGGAGGACATCTTCTTGGCAGTAGTCTTGGAGACATAGGCCATCTATGCCACGGCACACAGGCCAGGAACCTTTCCAGTCTTCCTCCTTTCATGCACTGGGCACATTTTCTCCAATAGAAAGGAATCAGTGTCCCACATGTGAGCCTCAGTGTTCCACAGCTATTGTGCCTCATATTTTAGATTTCATTCCCCACCTGCTGCAGTGGGATCACAGCTTGTAGTTCAGGTGTTAGGTACATCATGTACAGTCATCCTCGAGAGGTGTGTAGAACACAAAAGAAGTTCCAGACTCTAGTGTCTCAGTTCCTGAATCCCAGAAATTGGAAAGTGTGTTGCTGTGGTTCCAGGATTGAGGGTCTTAAGTCCTCAAGGCCCAAATTTGGAGAGTATGTTGCTGTAGCTAGTGGCAGTTAGTGAAGCTCCTTCTTTTCCTACTGCAGCACTAGCCTCAGGGGCTTATTGTGCATGTGCACAATAAATTTTCCCAACTATATTTGCTTTTATACTTAAAGAAGTTTCCTCACTGGTTACCTTGACATCTCCTGGGAAGCCACCATGCAAATCCTGCTATGAAGTTAGAATGATCCAGGATCCTGGGTTGATCCTCTGTTCTGTGTCCTGTGCTGTCCAGCTTGGACTCTTCTGGGGGATAATCCTTGTGAAATAGTCATGGTAGGTTACTATATCACTAGTATCAAGGCCACTGTAGGAAAAGTCTGTTCTTTAGGAATATCCTCTGTGTGTCAGACATTCTTGGTTTGTGTCTGTCCTTAGATCCTGCTTTCCCAATTGAGAGTGGGATGCTGGTTTCCCTTTGGCACTGTCCTTCATCTTTAGATGTATATTGGTGGTTAGATAATTGTGCCACCACTTCCCAATGCTTTTATCCAAGGGAGAACAAGTGATTAAACCAGATATGACATCATAGTTCCATTAGTACAATTAGCAATCGTGATAGTATCAATCAGAGCCAGTTGTCAAGTCCCTGGCATTTCCCATGAGGGCTGCCCTTCCTGTGCTTTAGAGGGATTAGCTAAATAGTGGAATTCCACTGGCCAAGCTAGTTGCCAATGGTTCCGCAAGCTTTTTGCAATGGCTGCCCTTCCCATCATGTAGGAGGATGGGCAATATATCTGTCTTCCTCTACCCAAGCCAGGTGCTGACTCTTGTGCATTTTTAGTTCAGAAGTGGAAAGCATCTCCCCATCCTGCAATGTGCAGAAGAGCCAAAACATCTACTGATAACATTTGGAATGAGGCCTTTTGGAGAAATCCACAGGCAAGTTTTCACATGGGGTGGCATATATTTCTTGACTACTAGCAGGTTGTGTGGGCCTCTGTGTTGGGTTGTTTTGGGTTCAGGTTAGGCAGTGTTCGAGATTTCTGGGATAATAACCTCGAGCTGTGTCCCCTAAAGATGTTGGCACAGTAGAATTTCCCATGTTTGTCCCTGCATGGAGCTATGTGTGACAAATCTATGGGCCATAATTTCAGGGATGCCATGTCTCCTGTGAGAAAATTTCCACCATCCTCACTTGACATGAAGCCCCAATTCTGGACCAAACTACTCCTTTTAATTTAAATAATAATTTGGGGTTCTGGGATTAAGGCTACTTCATTATGAGGGGCCTAGCTATGGCCACCAACTCTTGAGCTAACACACAGGCCCACTTTGACTTCCTATCTTCCTTTTAACTTCCTCTGACTTGTAGTATTTGAGTCTTCTGCTTCCCCATAGTTGGATTAATGGCCACTTCTCTTGGGGCCCATACAGCATCTAGAAGCTTTGAAATCTGTTTTGTTTATTTTTTCAGTTTACCCTGAACCATAGGAGCCCTAATGTAGGACATGCACATTTGATATCAGTACAGATGTCAACCTTTTTGCCCTTAGTGAGCAAATAACCCTCATCAAGGCTATTAGCCCTGTCTTCTTGCCTGAGATTCTGGGACAGGAGACTGTGCCTCTCACACAGAGTAAAGAATCATCATTGCATATCCTGCTCATTGGATTCCTTCTAACACATAACTACTTCTATCTGTGAGGTAGTTAATATGTATGTCTGCAGGTGGTGGTCAGTGAAATCCTTCATGACCAACAACATGTCATGCATTGTTTCTGTACTGTCATGGGGAGACACTCCTGCATCTACTGGCAACAAGAAAGCTGGGTTGAGGTATACACTGTCTGTGGAGTTATGCTGATAGTTTCACATAAAGCCCTGATATGGAATTTCCTAGGATTTGACCAAGAGTGTTTTTGACTGTTGTCTATTCAAATTATACTTAACGGTACTACCCAAGTTGGCACTTGTCGCAAAGTCAGACTTTGAGCCCCTTGCATCAGCAGGGCAGCAGAAGCAATGGTCAAAAAACATGGAGGCAATCAGTGGGCTAAAGAATGTAACTGTTTTGATAAGTATGCTACCAAGTGATGGAAGCCTTGTGTTAAGACCTCTGTGTTCATTTCCTTTCTGTTCTTGAACATACAGGAAGAAAGGCTCAGTTAAATCTCAAGTCATTTTTTTTTCCTTTTCAAAGTTTTATTGATAAACATATAGCAATGAGACAGTTTCAAATCAAATCGAAAGTACAGTTTCAACAAATAATACACTACATACATTCTTCCTAGTGGTTAATTGCTGTACAAGATGCAGACTTGTGATCCTACTTACAAACACCATTAGAAAAAATCATTCTATTCATTAAGA
>NW_004524989.1:392160-397153 GCF_000260255.1 Octodon degus
AATGCAACTATATATCTATCCCAACCACTTTGAATACACAGATACAAAATGGACATTCATAGTTATACCCCAATTTTTTTTAAGTTCCGTTGTTGAATATTATAGGTGTGTAAACTCAGCAAAATATTCCAAAAGAGTACAGAAGCCCATAATATCATTGGGTCTAAATCTCAGCCTTAAGGCGGAAGCCTGAGTTAGACCATCACTGGTTTGCTCCAGTATCTTTTTCCAGTTTGTTAACCTGTGGCTGGTTTCCACCTCTCCACCATTAGTGGCTTCATAAAGGCTTTTAGCCATAAGGAAGAAGTTTGAAATTCAAAATCCAAATGTGACAGATCCCACTGTTTGTAAAACTTTTTTATTTGGTGTTGGGTAGTTGGAAGTGGAGGGCACAGACAACCTGTTTGTGTTTAAGCAGATTTGGTGTTTTCCTTTTGAGACTCGGAATCCTAAATATTTCGCTTTCTGTTGACAGATTTTTTATTTTGTCTTAGACAACTTCTATGAAGCCTTGCAAAGTAGCTGCTGAAGATTGAGAATTCTCCAATAGCAGTTCTTCCAAATCTGACCTGTGAAGAGGAGTTCATGTACATGTTGTAATAAGGTGAAATTACTGCCAGGATGAGGAAGGTGCTGAGGGCCTTAGCCAATGCCTTCCGGAGAATGATAGGGGATTATTCTATCCCAGGGCAGTGTACTCAGGTGAGCTGTTCCTTCATGCTTGCACCAGGGTCTTCCCTTTGATATGCAAGGATGAGCTGGCTGACAGGTGCAAGGCAGAGGCAGAAAGAAAGCATCCACTATGTATAAGCAAGTAGCCCCCACAGGACTTGCTGGAATCAGTGCCCTCAGTGTGGAGGGATTTAGTATCATGGGAAGGATAGGCTCAGGTGTGTGGGTTATAATGCCAAAGTCCTCCAATAGGCTATAATCATTGATATTTGGTTTGTGCACAGGCAAGAGTGGAATGTTTGCTAATGCCTGATATATAGATAGGTAAGCATTATGTTGCAAGAGGCCTTTTAAACGTCCTTCAGTGCCTTCTATAGCTTCTTGGGGAGGAATTATTGATGG
The DNA here is from genome assembly GCF_000260255.1 of Octodon degus. NCBI lineage: Eukaryota > Metazoa > Chordata > Mammalia > Rodentia > Octodontidae > Octodon > Octodon degus. Next base: position 393,235 of record NW_004524989.1, read on the forward strand.
AGAGAAACTGGTTTCACCTCTACTTTGGTTCCATACTCAGGGATACTTGATGTACAGCATACCCTGTGGGTTATCATTGGCTTACAACCAGAATCCTATGTGCCAGGCTAAGCAGCTCATGTAGTCCTGCCTTTTGTGACTTATGTGAGTAGAATTTGCACTATTCTGCTTGTGGGACGGTACGTGTTAACATCAGTTGTCACAGTCAAACCAGGCTTGAATTCAACTTTCCTTTGGCCCTAAGCTAATGTGGAGCTGCAGATTTTGGAACTGAACCCTTCCCATCAGAGGAACTGGGCAGTGTGAAAGATGCGTGAATTCACACAGGACCTCTCAGACCAGGGCTGCACACCTTTCTGGCTGAGACACCCACTCACAGGAGGGCCAGTGTGTTTCATACAGATTTTTTAACCTCCGGAGGGTAACCTTTCTGCATAGTATTCCATCCAGCTGTGTAGGGAGCTGCTTGTAGCCGCGCCCTAGGATGGCAACGGTTTCCACCTTCCACCCCCTCAGGGGGTGAGCGCTCTTGGTAATCAACAACTCCATAAAAGGCCAAGGCTTGGGCTAATGCATTGTTTCCGCGTACCTGGACCAATGGACGGTACACACGTGGCGTCCCATGGTTGGAAGCCCTGAGATTTATAAACTAAGAGCAGGGACCTCGAGGGGGAAGAAGGCTGATGTAACAGGGCAATAAAAGCTGCACAGACACAACCAGTGGTCGCGTCTTCCTTGCTGGCAATGCCGCGCGCGACACAGCTGCTTTTCAAGTCACTTGAATATATTTCTTGCTGGGGTGGTTGTCGAGGCTCCTCCTTCCACATTTAGCCAGTATAAGCACAAATCACTCCACAGCACTTTTGCTTCAGACCCCTTCATCATCTGCTGGGAGGGGGTTCTTTTAAGAGGAATCACCACAAAATAACACAAACATCTAGGATAAATCATGGGGGCCCAGCCCTAGCTCAGTTCTTTAAGTGGCTGCTTCCACAATGCTGGCAGCCTCAGTTTGCTGTAGTTCAATCCCCACAACACTCCAGCCATGCAAAAGTGCCCTGAAGGCATTCAAGGAACAAAACACACACACACACACACACACACACACACACACACAAATCCTTAGGATAAATCATTTGCAGAATATTTTTCTAACATTTGAAATCTTTCTTTCTTTCTTTCTTTCTTTCTTTCTTTTTTTTTTTTGTATTTTAGGACAGGGTCTATAGGGTCTACAGGGTCTCACTATGTAGATCGGACTCATAGTGATTCTCCTGTTTTCAGCCTCCCAAGTGCTGGGGTTACAGGCGCACGCCACTGAGCCCAGTCTCAATCACCAACTCAGTGCACCCTGGGGGTGGGGCCGGCACTGCATACCAGGGATTGAACCCCAGCCACTGAGTCTGCCTAAGTAGGCATTTTAATCCATTTAGCTATTTGGCCAGCCCGAGCTTTCATATTTTGTGATTATCTCTCTTCTTTTCTGTTTAGTAGGACAAAACTGTTAAGCACACCAAATCCTCTCATATCAAATTGTATCTCTCACACCAACAGCCTTCATTTTTTATTTTATTGAGAAACAAATAGCAATGAGACAGTTTCAAAACTGATTAATAGGACAGTTTCGATAATTAATACATTGTATGTTGTTATCTTCTTAGTGGTTATTCATAGTACAAGATGCAGTTAGAATATTCTGTCCAAACACTATTAGTGCAAATCTTTCTTCTCATTGAATTAAGCCAAAGTAGCTGTATATCTATCCTAACTATTCTGTACATGCAGATACAAAATGGTCCTTCCTTTGTATCCCCCCTTTTTTTGTTTAGTCCTGTCAGAGATGGGTATCCTATTGGCATCTAAATACTATAGGTGGGTGAATTCAGCAAAACAATCCAACACAGTCCAGCAATCTACAATAGTAGTGGGCTATCTGCAGAAGTCGTTGACTTGAGCCTTTCACAGCTCATCGTATTAATATGGCTTTACTTTATATACCTTGTTTTTATACTTTTCTGCTGGATGGTTAAGACCAAGATAAAGCAAGACCTATATAACAAGAAATGTAACTTTTGTATCTGCCAAGATCAGTCAAGTACCCTCAGGATTTATCCTGAGACCTTGTACCTCAGATTGTAGATCCTTTGTCAGTGTCAGCCATGTGGATGAGTCACGGCCATTGCTTGACCAATTTGCTCTCTGTGAAAGCCACCAACAGCCTTCTTAATATTTTCCCCTCCTACTTACTGTAGATCTTCTGGAAGACACTTGGCAGCAGCCAGCTTCTTTTCACAATGTCCCCTTTTTGTTCTTCCCAGCTTGTTACATGTTAAAAGCTGCCTGGCTGCCAGGATCTTCTAAGAAGGCCTGAGTCAGAGTTCTAATCTTTACCCAAGGAACATCAGAGGAGACAGGGAGTTAACCCCACAATTGCCATACAAGAATGGGCACTGCAGCAGAAATGATTTAAGCAAAACAATGACACATGAATTACAGTTCAGAACAAAAGTGTATTTTTCAGTTGGCTGAAATTTATACCCAGATATTATTTTCCTTTTACAAGACAGCTACACACATGACACAGGAGATTTTGGACCCTTTATTAGTTTTCCCCCACCATTGGGAAAATGGAAGTTAGTGAACATCTTTTCATTACCTTAACCTTTTTTCTTATCTGAGAATCCACAGGTGAACTCTGAAGTGCATACTTGTGGAGGCCTAGAGTTACAGCAGCCAGGTACCTTGGCACTGTGTTGTTTCAAGTCCTCACCTGGGCAAGTTGCCCCCACACCCCATGTCACTAGGTGCTTTTTATGTAGGAAAGCAGCCTGCAAGGCAGGGAGGACACAGTTAACACAGGGAACGAGAGGGTGATGATATGAAGAGAACCGAAGGGAAGGCAGGTGAGGTACTTAGTGCCAGTAGTTCTGTCAAGGGCCTCTTCCAATGCCCAGGACCATCCAGCAAGTTTTAGGCCCTAATGGGCTGGCCAGATTGCGCAGCAGACTAAAGCGCCTGCTTAGGCAGAACACAACAGCAGGAGTTCAACCCCCAGTGGGCCATGCAGGGCATGCTGAGATGGTGATTGAGACTGGGCGTGGAGGCGCACACCTGTAATTTCAGCGTTTGGGAGGCCGAAAAGAGGAGAATCACTATGAGTGTAATCTATGTAGTGAGACCCAATAGATGGTGTCCTAAATACATTAAAAAGTTTTAGGACCTAAAGTTTCCAGCTTATCTCAATAGCCCCATGTAGTAATGAGGAATCCCTTAACATAACTTCTTAGAAAACATTTAAGATCAGAGCAGAAAGACCTGAGGAAGGTGTTAGCCCCTTGCACCTTCTAAGCACACAGGGCATAATCATAAGGGAGAAACAGACCCTCACTATACGGCAGATCTAGGGGGGCTTTTCCTTGGCCTTCTATGTTTCCAGTACTATGAGTGATGAGTCTGTCCTGTGTGTGAATGACTAGGCACCGCATTTTGTGTTACAGTAGACTGAGCCAAGGAGACAACATCTTCAAGTAAAGAACAAGCAATAACAACTTGGATATAAAGATGGTGGGGATCGAAGCAGTGATATGGATTGAATTAGTGTACCACAGCCCATATGCATGCAAATACCTATTCATATTTCATGATACAGACAGTGAGATGATCAATTTCTACAGATGAGAAATGGAGAGGAGATGAAGAACCAGAGGAAAAGGAGGCACTTGTGAGCAGACCATGGATACCTAGATGAACTGAGTGCTAGGATATTAAGTCATAACCTGGCATAGAGAATTTCAGGCCTGAGTCCCCCTTCATAGGCCTGGGGTTGGACCAGAAATCAGTGTGTCCTGAGTCCAGAGTCCCTGGGATGAGAAGCACATCCACAGCCTTGGTCTTCCTCCTCTTCCTGTGCATAGTGATT
>NW_004524989.1:397553-400739 GCF_000260255.1 Octodon degus
TGCAACTTGTACTATGAATAACTACCCTGAAGACAACAATATGCAATGTATTAATTATTGTAACTAACCTACTAACCTGTTTTGAAACTGTCTCATGGCTACTTCTTTCTCAATAAAATTAATATAATAAAAGAAACTAGTTGTGGAAATGAGCACCTGTAATCCCAGCTCTTGGGAGGCTGTAAACAGGTGGATCACTATGAGTCCCATCTAGTAATGAGACCGTGAACACCCTGTAGACCCTTCCATAAACTAGAAAAAAAATTTAAAAAAGAATTTCACTAGAAAATATTAACTTTCAAAATGCTCTCATGTGCACATTTGGTGTTTGGCATGAGCATAAGCTTCTAGAAACCACAGGGACTATGTTTCCTCTCAAATAATAAAAAATAAGTGCATGAGTTTATGGGGTACCTATGATGTTTTGATACAGGTTTGTATTGTGGACCCATCAAATTAAGATTTTTACACTATCCTTCAACTCCCATACTAATTTATTTTGTGCAATGCTGTGAACACATCTTCTCTAAATGGGATTTTGTACTCTTGTATTCCATTCATTGGTGTATATTCCACCCAGCCCTGTGTCAGTGATGGACCGTGATGTAGGAAGCTAATGCGTCAGGAACAGAGAGTTGGATTATTGCAGCTGTGTAGTCAGCACTGCACAAAATCGCCATGTGTCTATGTCTAGTGTCTTATCAAACTTAAAGATGGTAAGTCATTGTAATCCATCTGATATTGCTGTGAGTTCTGCTTGGAAAAATATGAGGCTCTTTTATTCTCAAGTACGGTGGACTGTGAAGATTCAGGGTGAATGGAGAGGCTGGTATGAGCTAAAAGGGTTGAAAACCTCTGGCTTGTGGAACTGATGAGCACCTGACCTTGCTGTCTTACATTTGTCCTGCATGTCTAGGAATGTAGCATGCCCTACCTAGCAAGGTGACTTCTCCTAGCAACTACAGAATTCTCCTGCATCCTATCTCTGATTTTTCTCATTTCCTCTCTAGGTTCTGGGCTGCAGGAGTAATGACAGAGGTCTTCTAGGAAGAATACAGAATTGACCTTGTCTGGGTAAACTGTGTAAACCAGATTTCCCAAATAAGAAATATTTCTGACAACAAGTGCCATGGCAGAAGGAAAAACCTCTGTATCTGGCTACTGAGGATCTGATATTAAAAAGAATAGACCAGGGTACAAGGAATACAATGCTGTTGATGTAATTGGTTGATCCTGAGATATGGATAGAGCTGTTTATTGATTTTTATTTTGGTGGAACCAGGGATTGAACTCGGGTCTTTGCACTTGCCAGGCAAGTGCTTATTCTATTGAGCCATCTCGCGACCCCATACTGTTTATTGTAAGCGTGACACAGAGTGGATCCTTTAGATGCCTGTCATTTCCAAGCAGCCAATCACAGGATTGGAGGGTGGGGCCATCGGCACTTTGTCAGTCAGGTTCTTCTGGGTGTCCTGTACAGTTCCACTGCCAGTTGAGCAGCTGGGCTTCCGTAGTTCCTGACTTTGCAGGAAGTGGAACATGGCGGCTCCTCTGTTGGTGACCTCCTATGTATGAGTTTATTTTCATTCTGAAGTGGTGATTTGTGATGTGAGTTTCAAGTTGGGCACAGGGTTCTACTTTATGTCTGAGTGTGAGGAAACTTCCTGATCTTTTTCTTGGTACAAAAGTCCCACTCACCGTCCTCTTCGCGGTCACGGTCTGCCGGTTAAATTCCAAAGGAAGACAGTGCAGGTCCTAAAGGCCAAGCACGTGTCAGCCAAGGATGGCACAGTGGCCTTGGGCCCGTATGTGGGTGCTTGGTGACCAATCAGCGGCCCTCCTGAGATGAAGTTTACTTGATTGTGATACTGGACTGGTGCTCTGTGTTGTGCTTGGGATTATCGTGGCCACCTAGAGAGTTTGTGATCCCAGCCGCTGGGCTGGAAGGAAATGTGCCCGTTGCTTCCAGCTTGCTGTCCAGCAATATTCCGCTGTTCTCTTGGCTTCAGGGTTGTACTGCAGCAGGCAGTGTTCTGAGGCATTCAGGTCTTTTTGTCTGTTTCAAGCCTGGTGTTAGATCGCCTCATTGATGATGTTTAGGGCTTGTGTTCTTTCGGCCTTGAAAAATAAGGGAAGATTTGGTGTGGTTGGCTGAGCAGGGCTCATCCCAGGACCAAAGTGGCCTCGGATCTGGAGAGAGCATCCCTTCTGTGCATTTCTTGGACAGAGGCCTGGGTATAGTACTGATGTTTGATTAAAATTTGGTCTTCATGGTTTGCATAAGACGTGTTATTAGCGACATTTTTGGTGTTATTTGTAGTTTGACCAGTAGCAGAATAACATGCTGAGGAATCTGTGCTGAGATTGTCAGATTATTGCTGTGAGCTCCCTTGGGGAATAGGTTTCCCTTTCGTATAGCAAGAGGATACTGTGATTAATAAAAACTTGACTTAATGGTTTCTCTGCATGTTTCCTGAAGCTAGTAATATTTTAAAAAGTAATTTCAATGTGAAAATAAGGACATTTGTGTTCTTTGTGCTCATCCCTGAGAACTGGCTTGATACTTGTCATTGACACTATGGTGCACGTTTATGCAACATACTCATACATTTAATATCATTGTAGTCCACCAAGTGTGGTCCAGGAAATCCCTAGTGTTATTAACACTTTATGGCATCTTATCTGGGGTTTCTTGGGAAAAAAAACTTGTGCCTTTGAGACCTTGAAGGGCAAGAAGTGTCCAGGAATCTCTTTCTTATATTATTGTGCAGTATAATTGTGTGTGAGTTTTTCATGGGATTGTTTGGCTTTGAAATTAAATTTCTTTTGTCCGTGTTCCACAAATACTCCTTAAGGAACAGTGCTTTCATCCTGCATGATTTGGAATCAGTGTCCTGGATGGGTACCTGAAGGTGTGATGTTGGCAGTGCTGCCGTGGTTGCCCCTCATCCCATTGTTCCAAACGGGAGGAGATTCAGTGCAGTGCTTTTTTTTAAAATATAAAACTATTTATTGACCACTGCTCACCATTATTTACAATAAAAGTAAACAATATACATTAGGATAACATTCTGACTACTACAAAGTTGTTTTCCCGGCTTCTGCTGAAAACAGTAACTCGAATACTGAAGATTTAACCTACATGTAAGGAACAAGTTGGGATCAAGAAATAACATGCAGGTCAAT
>NW_004524989.1:402289-414479 GCF_000260255.1 Octodon degus
CTTCCCATTCACTACACGTCGGTCCAGTACTTTCTCTACCACAAACTCTTCAGGTTCTGCTTCCTCAACTTTTTTACTTTTTCCATTTTGTTTCTTTCCCATTTTTTGCAATGTAGTTTTATTGGAGGCCATTTTTTTCTGCAGACTGGAAGAGTTCACCGCCTCAGAAGCTCAGTCGCGGGTTCGCAGTCTCGGCCTGCAGACCTGCAGCTCCACTCGCACCGGAGCGCAGGGGGCTCAGGCGCAGCGCCGGCAGGGGCTGGGGGAGGACGCCTCCCACGCCGGGCAGCCGCGAGGGGCGGGGCCCAGTGCAGTGCTTTATGTGTTAATTTTTCTTGTGCTCCTTTGTGCGTTGTTCTCCAATTTTTTTTTTCCGGAACTAGGGATTGAACTCAGGAACGGCTGGGGAAACCTGTCCTTTACTTTCAAAGGGTGGCAGCTGCTCTAAGAGCATTTACTAGCTGGCAGAGTAACCACTGTTTGTCCAAGTTCTATAAGGAATATTTAAAAAGCCTGAACAAGTTTACCTAAGCATCTTACAGTAAAGGCCTTATAAATCTATAACTAATCTCTTACCCATTTAAATGATAAGTAAACTTAGGAGAAAAGGTCAAAATTATTATTATTATTATTTTAATACTAAATGTGTTTTGGTCCCATAAGTGTGCTGCTTTTGGAGATAGCTCCTTCTGGTGTCTCCCAGAAGTCGGTTTTCTCCACTGTGTCTCAGGTTTAGCCTCCCGAAGGAGACCCACCCAGAACACTAAGCCGGGACATGGCTTTTATATGTGTTCTCCTGGATGGGCATAGTTCCTCTTTGTCTCATCTGACCCAGAGACGGGGTATGTGTCCTTTTTTTTTTTAATGACTTCCCTGTCTTTGGTGTTAACAAATGCTCATTTTTTAAGGGCTTTGCCTAGCTGGAACAGAGTTTTCCCAATTTTACATGTCTCTAAAAAGGAAAGTGCAAAGAGGTAGGAAAATTAGGAGTAAAGTCAAAGCAAGGAAACTGAAACAGATCAGGCCTGACATTCCCTCTAGCATGTAGAGGAGGATCAGAACCAGTCTATCCCAGTGAATCTTGTCCTCCAAGTCTTTAAGAGCGGTTGCCGACCTAATGTCATTTAACTGGCAAAAGTAGTCCCATTTTTCATATACAAGAATGTAGATTTTCTAAGTCCAAATTGGCTAAAAGTCCCATTTTATAGAAGTCTACATAAAATCCACTAGGAAGCTTATTAACCTTACCCTCTCTAGTGCCATTGTCTAAAATTGAGCAAGGAATACCAGTACATTTAGCAACTAGTTTAAATGCAACATACACAAGTACAAAATAGTCATAAAATGTCCCATTAAAGAAATATCATAACCTTATAACATTTCCATGTTTTAGCTTAGATTTACCAATACGTTTTGACCAACATTTTTAAAACTGCATAATGAATTTATCTGTGTACCGGGTAGCAGGCAGAACGAGCAGGTTCTGAGGGTGATGGTTGGGGGTCACAGCTGCTTCATACCATGCAGACACTTATTCTACTGAGATATCTCCCTACAGCTGCTTCTTATCAGTTGGAACTACCAGTGTGACCAGGTGGAATTGGCCAGTTGTCTGGGAATGGTGTCCGGAATGGCAAACCTTGAGTCATTTCAGGGGGTCATGGACAAGATCAATCCAAGCCTGAATGTAAGGGACTGGTTAGGGTGTTCCAGATTTCTGAAGATGAGTCTGGGGAATGGGGGTCAGTAATGGATGGTGGAGGATGTCGGCTCCAAGTCCTTCGAGGGGTTAGGAGGGGGATCCCAAGAGGGTGATAGGGGGATGGATGGGGGAGGAGAGGGGATTTCTTTGGAGGAGCTAAGGGGGCAAAGAGAGGGGCCATAGGGTGGTCCACAGCCTTGATAAATTTCCTGATCCAGGTGGGTGGATCCCGGATGAGGTCAATCCAGACTTGTAGGTAGATGATCTGATCTGGATGGACAGGCAGGTCAAAAATGATTCGGCAAAGGCCTAAGCTGCGGAGAGAACAAAAGTGCCTTCGAGATGCCAAGAGACATTAAAGGAGGGCCATTCAAGTTCACAAAAAGCCCGCAATTGCCAGGAAAGACAGGTTCTCCAAATCCTTTGGCTTGTTCTCTGAAATCTTTAAAATAGTTAAGGACCAAGGTTAGGGGTGTTAGTGACACAGAAGACATTTGTCCTATGCTAGTCGGTGATGGATGAAGAAAGATAGACAAACACAAATAGACCAAACAAAAACAAAGACAAATGACAATCGCAAGTACAAATGACAATCGCAAGTCTCTGTGACTGAAACCGAAAGGCTTAACCAAAGTCGCCAGAGTACAAAAACAAATGGTCTGCTTTACCAAAAGACTTCATAAAATGAAACCTTGAAATCAATAAGCAGTACCTAAGTAAAATGGATCCGCTGCAGAAGGGACACCAGGTCCGTCCACCCAAAACAATTCCAAGGCCAAAACAATAGACAAATATACAAACATACATACAAAAGAAAAGAAGGAACCTGGGAGATGAGGCACCAATTAAAAATCCTCGGAGATAGAGAAGTTCTGAGGGTTGAGTCCAGGGGTGGTCCCCCGTTGGAGGGATCCTGGACAAGCCCTCAAATGTTATAACCCAAAAATTGAAAACTGGATTCAACTTAAAAGCACTTTATTTAGCTGAGCTCAGCGTCGGCACATACTCTAGTCTCCAAGTATGTGCACGCTGAGGTGGGGAGAGACAAGGGTTTTTAAAGCTGAAAACCACAAAGAGGGGGGTGACTTAGCGCGAGGGAATGCAGTACTGGGGTCAGCGTCCACTTACGGGAAACAGATTACGTTCTTTTAACATGCGGTTACAATTTTTAGGAACACATAATTAATTCTTATGGCATGGTGTTGATCACAGGATGTCACAAAAAAGTATCAAGATAATTTTGGGAACGGCGAGTTATCCTTAGAACAGAGAGTTATTACCTTAAGATATGGGACTGATCACAAGAAACACTGAGAACAGGGACTTGTCCTTGGAACAGAAAGTTATCTTAGGATATGAGGCTGATCACAGGAAACTTTGTGTAGACTGCTTTTAACAGTCTGTGCCTCAGAACAAAGGAATATTTTGAACATTAACAAAACTGTGTTTGGAGGCCAGATGGATGGCTTGAGCCACAAAGATGAAGTCTAACTTATCAGCTTATGCCAAACAGTCCTTGTTAATAAAGTTACAGTGGAAACATACAGAGGTGTATAATAGAATGGCTATTCTGGTTACAAAATGGAGTCAATCACATAGGTTATAACAGAAACATACAGAGTTGTATAACAAAATACCTGTTCTAGTTTAAAAAAAAAAATGGAGACGGTTACATAGATTATAACACCAGGGAAGTGCTTATTCTCCTGAGCCATCTCCCTAGCCCCTTTCCAATTTTCTAATCGTGCCTTTGAAACTTTCAGCACATAGACAATTAGTTTATATTTCAGTGACTTTGATTCCTACTTGTTTCTTTCATCACTACGTTTTAAAAATACATTTTCTCACCTGCTACTGTTTTAAATGTTTTGCAAGCAACTAATTGGCACATTTTCATTATATATGTAAGATCTTGATATTTTACAAGAGTGAATCTTATTAGCCCTCTGTGCCAGGCAGCAATTACAGTGTAGAAATGTATTTTACAGAAGAATTTTGTGTTTATTATATTAGTATACTAAAAGGTGGATGCAGCCTCTTTTCACTGGTAAACATTAAGAAAGATTTTTGTTCATGTCAGTGTGGTTGCAAAACAACTACTCATTTAATGGGATTGTTGCCTATTGCTTTGTTCATGGTTATAGGTCTCAAATTGCTACGTAGCCTTTCAAATTTGTTGATCATGAAATTGTTAACATATTATATGCATTAAAAGTTTACCTGTGGAATTATCTTAGTGGCATATGCACCTCTTTGGCAAGCCCAAGTTCTTGAGTTCCATTCCTAGTAGAAAAAATTTACCTTATGTGTAACTCATTCAATCACTCTACCTAAGAAATGGTTTCAGCATCAGTTATGTAAAACTGAGGTTGCCCTGGTGGTTTTTATTTCCTGACAGTGAATGCCTGGAAATGGAGGTCCCTAGTCCTTTTGAGCATATTTTAGACTGTTATTCCACAATGAAATTCCATGCTGAAATTCAGGTTATTTAATCATATTCTCTCATAACTGCTTTGCACATATTTTCTGGCAAATCATGTAAAGTGTAATTTGAAATGAAAGTAACTCACACAGTTTTCCATTTTCTAGGGAAACTTCAGGTCACATTTCTCCATTTTAGTTTTATTTATTTTCTGTTTCTGTTGCTTAGAGTCGGGTTTAAGGTGTCCTGTACGCTACTCATGTGCTCTCTCAGTAATGTACACCCTAGCTAATAGTTCTATATTTATCAGAATTGTGAATTAAATATACTGCATTTACTGAAATTTCTGTTTTGCTACAATATGTGCGATGGTATCTTTTAAAAATGGTTTCTATAGTTTTTTTTCTATTTTAGGGAAGAGTCTACAGTATATTCAGGGTCTCACTACTAGATCAGACTCATTGTAATCCGCCTGTGTACAGCCTCCCTAGAGCTGGATTTACAGGTGCACGCAACCACGCCCAGTCTCGATTGCCATTTCAGTGCTCACCAGGATTAGGGTCGGTACAGCAGGTCCACATATCGAGACCCCGGCCCCAGCTCCTGCTTGCAGGCACTTTAATCCTCTGAGCTATTTGGCTGGCCTGATTCCTATAGTTGAACATGTAAGAAAGATAAAGAAATGAGGGGTCGGCCTAAGCAATGAGGACAAGAAGTGTGAAACAGGGTCCTCATCTCCCATCCTAGCATGTACTGTTCCCACGCCTCGGCTCCTCAGCTGATTGTATCAAACAGCCTAAGTACAAGCACATGAGAATAAGAGGTGGAACCTGTCTGCTCTTTTATATTCATCTCTGTGTGTACAACTCTTCCTTAATTGTCATGTTGATTGATGAGTTTTTATGTTGTTGGATCCAGTTTTCTCTAAGTATTTAAGAAGAAAATTATAGTAATAAATTAGAATCTCTATTTCTTGTGTTTAGATCTTGCTTATTAATGTGTTTGACTTGAGTGTATTTGAAATGTCTGCTTGTAGAAACTCAGTATGACCAATGCACCATCAGACAGGCAGCCCTTTCATACACCCTGGAATTTGTTGCACTAACAGGTAGGACGGAGGTGTCCTGCAGTGGCCTGTCCAGAGGAACCCCTGAAACGCAAGGAGCCTAGAAGTGAAGCACAGGTGTTTGTACTGTGACCAATAAATGAATGTAAGTAGAATCAGTTCTATCTGTGTCTTAGAAACATTTAGGAACCGTGGACCATTTTGAGGTGCAGAGGTCTGTCTGCACCCAGGAGGGAGGCATTTTGGCAAGACCCTTGGAGACACAGGCCACCTATGCCATGATCTCTTCTAGAATTGATACATTCTGCCTCATGCAAGTGTCACTGTCTCACAGATACTGTTTCTCTCACTTTTTTTCCATTTTATGTATTTGGTACACATTCTCACTAGGCAGCTCAGACTCGTAGTGGTCCTCCAGTTCTCAGCCTCCCCAGTACTGGGATTATAGGCATTAGCCACCATGCCAGGACTCTGCGGCTGTCTCAGCCTGCCCTTTGTGTGGGGCTGGTTCAGCATGCAGGACAAGGGATAGAACCCTGGTCCTTGTGCTTGCCAAAGCAGGAGCTTAGTCCACTGAGCTATTTCACCGGCCATGTATCTCTCACATTTTGGACTCCATTCCCACAATGCCACAGTGCGATCCTAGCTTGTAATTCAGGTGTTGTGAGAATCCTGTGCAGGCATCAGTGAGATGTGTGTAGTACACAGCAGGACTTCCAGGCTCCAGTGTCTCAGGGCAGCAATGCCAGAATTTGGAAAGGATGTTGTTGTTGTTGGTGGAGCTCCTTCTCTTCCACTGCATTTGCACCCCTGAGGGGCTCATAGGGGATGCCTGTAATAGTTTTTCCTATGTTATTTGCTTTTCTAGGGGAAGAAGATTACTCACTGGTTACCTGGACATCTCCTGGGAAGGCACCTCCCAAGTACAGATGTGAAGTCAGAATGAGCCGGGATCCTGGGCTCCTGCTCTGAGCCCTGAACTGTGCTGCCCAGCTTGGACTCTTCTCATGGAGGCCCACGGGGCTCAGCACCCAGCAGGCATCAGGACGGGCTCACATTTGTCCACACTAAGGCCTGCAGAGATCCTGATGCCTGGCAGCACCTGCACATTTTTACTTATTCTTTCTCAGTATAAATACACTTGTGCTCAGCTAGGTTAGAATCAGAAAAATTTAAGTGGTGAAATGTCATCATTTGAATGGAGAAAGAAAAATTTGTTCAACACTTCAAAATTTCAGAAATTTCCCTTTGGATCCACTGGCTAGCTCCTGTGCTCTGACTTAGTACTGGCAGTGCTTTCCTTCAGGGGTGGGGGTGACAGGCAGTGAGGCTCCTCACATCTCAAATTGCTCGTTGCTTTTTGGGATCCAGGGAAGAAATTCATGGTGACTAGCTGTCAGGGTTCTGTGCACAGAGAGCATTGATTGGAGAAGCATCGTTTCCAGAACCCACTCTAGTGTGCGGAATCTGAAGAGCTCCTGTTCCTGGCAAGCATCGTGCAGGAGGAGCACCTTGGAAGCCTATGTGTGTATCCCACAGCACGCTTGTGCTTGTGTCCTCTGCAGAGTGGTGGTAAGTTAAGAATCTCCCAGTGTTTTATGGTGACCTGAAGGATGTTTGACACTCCAGACCACTATAGCAGATCCCAGGTGACCAGGAGCATCCTATTTTAGGGTTGGATGTCTCATTCTCCTTGTGCCCATTCCTTATAGTCCACAGACATGGGATTTTCCCTTTCTGAGCTGCTATAGTCCACAGCAGGGATTTTCCCTTTCTGAGCTGCTGACTTTGTGACTTAGTGGCTGGTTCCCTTGTGTCCTAGCTGTCGGTGAGTGCCTTGTGTTGGGCAGTCCATGGTGTATTGCTAAGCAGATGGCCTGGGGCTTCAGCAGTGAGGGACTGTGGCTTCCTTGGTCACACACAGCCATTGACACTGAGATGGGAAACATGGAATTGCAGTTTCAGAAAGAAGGGCCCAGGGTTTTAACCCTGGCAAGTTTTAATGAAAGATGTTAGGAAGCTTTTCACTTTTTCAATACTGTTTTATACTGAAGTACTTATCTGTGTGTGGCAATGCTAAGAATGTACTTCATTCATCCATTTAGGCTTGTACTTTCCTAACATTTTCTTTTTTATGCTCTTTGTTTCCCTAGACGCCTTGTGAAGTACTTCAGTGCTTTTCTCTTGGCAGGGAGAACCTTTGGGATCAGGCTCCACATCCTTGCAGTGTATGCTGCACTTCAGGCCCATGGCATGAAGACTTCTAGGTAAGAGGTGGTGTCTGTTGCAGAGTCCCTAGTATTTCTTCCAGGAATAGCTTCCTATAACCCACTGAGCTCTTCCTCATGTTTCTCAGACCTTTAATCCCTTTTAACATGGTCCTGTATGAGCACTTTCCCTGATGCCACAGAACGCCTTCTTACAGAATGCTCCGTACTTAGCTGTGTTCCTTGGAGTGTTACAAGTTTGCCTCCACTGCCATAATTCTGCTCTGGTGAGTGTTACCCGATCAGCCTTGGATTTTCTCACAGGCAGTCCTGTCAGATGCCTCTGCAGTATAGAATTGTAGTTTCAGAAACAAGGGCCTGATATATTTTCCTTCGCACCTTGTTTTCATGAATGATGTTTTCTAGCTTTGCACTTCTTCCCTGCATTCCTATTTCACTGTTTAAAATATGACAAAATTTTTATTTTTTGTGGATTGAACTCAGGCCATTGTGCTTGCCAGGCAAGCTCTTATTCTACTGAGTCATCTCCCCGGACCGAGGAAAATTTGATAATCCACTTTATTCCTTCCTTTCATGTTGTGGTTTGCAAACTGTTTTATGCCGTTTGCTTCTGCTGGAAGCCTTGGTATGTACTGCAGTCCTTTTCCTACAAGAGAGATGACCCTTGGGATTTGGCTCCACGTACTTCCTGTATATGCTGTACTTCAGTCATGAAGACTTCCAGACATCTGTAGCAGTGTCTCTAGAATTTTTTCCAGATTGAAGTGCCTGCACCCACTGAGCCCTTCCTCTTCTTTCTCAGAGTCTTAGGTCATTGTAGGTTGTTTGTGTAAAGGCGGTTTCTCTGATGTCCCTTAAAGCGCTCTCACAAATGCACCGTAGTGAGCTGTGTTCCTATGGGTGTCTTAAGTTAGCTTCTATTGCTGGACTTCTCTCTCCTAGGTTTTACCCAGTCTGCCATGGATTTCCTCACAGGCTGTCCTGTCAGATGGCTCTGCACTGTAATTGAGTCCTGGGGCTGGACAGCAGCAGCCTTGGGCTCATTGCAGGCTCACAGGCCCCTCTTTCAGAGTCAACTTCTGGAGGCTTCTGGGGGTCTCCTCCCTGTCCTTGGCCCATCATTTCTTTGTTTCTCTTTTTCACAACCTTCTTGTTGAGCCAGTTATTGTCCTTCTACTTCATTGGTGCTACTACATGTTGGGATAATGAAGAATTAATATAGAGACATACTAAATAACCTGCAGGGCAAGTGAGTGAGGAAAAAGAAAACAGGGCAGCAACAGCTGTGGGAGTAAAGTAACCAAGAACACTTGGAACTCAAGGACACCCTGTTTTTGTGTCCTTGCTCCCAGATGCCTAGTACGTTCTCACATACAGACTAAAGATTAATCTTGAACACATACAATGGGATCTTGTTGTGTTCACCTAAAGTAACCTGAAGACTGAGACTCAAAATATATAAAAATAAAGTCCAAAGGTAGGGTATCAGCCGTTTTGCTCGAGCCCTCGCTCTGCTTACATTGAGTGTCTGATTGTATTTGTTTGCAGCCGGTGCCCATGAGTCTTTCCCAACAGCTACTCTTAAATTTAAAAAGGATTAGCATGTTTGAACAGGTCTTCATTGTGTGTCACCTCCTGGTGTTTGTGTTTTATATGTAGCTTTTTGCTTTATTCTGATTGTGTTTATCCATCCAGACATTGACATGTCTCTTATAAATGACACTTCATTGCCGAATAAAAGGATCTTTTGGGCTTTTGGTTATTTTAGTGTTTCTGTTCTTTAACTAAAATATGTAAGAAACACTGCCATAGGCATATTTGAATGCTAATGGGGAATAAAATCATAACGAATGGTGGTGTGACATTGCCCTGGACATGTAGCGATAAACTGCTTTTGAAACAGAAGGTTTCAAGTCTGAGGAATCATGATGTGGGTTGTGGCAGCATTTCGAGATCTCACATATTAATTACCGATCTAAACTTCTCAGATGAAGAAAGGATGTACATGATACTGTTCATAGGAAGCATTTCATTGGCCACTTCCGGAAGGCTGCAATGAATGCTATGGGCACTCAGCGGTCTCCCCTTCAGTGTGCAGAGGGCAGAAGTGGGGGGTCCTGCAAGGTTCAGCTGAACACTGCTTCCGAGGACAGGAGACCAAGAGCAGAAGGAAAGGCTCTGCATTCCTCTCCAGGTCTGACCACAATCAAATCTACTTCGCTTGATGCTTAGTCACAATTGTATTTGACTGGGGCCAGGGAGATGGCTCAGTGGAATAAGCACTTCCCTGGCAAGTGCAAGGGTCTGAGTTCAATTCCCGGTTCCACCAAAGGAAAAATAATAAATAAATAAATAAATAAATAATAATCTTAATTCAAGAACAATTCTATTTGACTGCAACAGATGTCCTTGGAGCACTAAAGCCTAAGTAGTGACTGCATGCTAAATAGTTGTAGTCATCATGTATTTCTTAAAATACTGCCTGTTTCCTGATATAGTATTTTCAGTTACTCCCCATTCATACATATTCTCTGTATAGTTAGGAAGGATTGAAGCCTTTTGTTCATTAGCCGTGTTGGCTGGTAGGAGCAGGAGTCTCAGACCCTGAGATGTTGCAATTAGGTTATTCTTTTTAAGGAAATTTTGGTTTTGACACCTTTAAAAGCTTCTCTCACCAGAAAAGGTAACAGGACTGTGGGAGCCAGTCCTGCCTCTCCCAGTGTCTACTAAGTGGCTGGGTAAAGGTGTATCATGAGATGTCATGGAGTTCTAGGATGCAGGAGTCCGTGAAGTTTTGCACCATTTAGTCCAGAAGGCTCAAGCTTCAGTGTCTCCCCTCCTGTCCCAGGAGTTCCTCAGCACAGGCAACTAAAAGCACTTCTTGTTCCTCATGTCCCCCAACCCTGAAACTGCTCCTTACCACTAAATTTTGTCTTGTGTTAAGGAATGAGTGGCCCAGTAGACTAGCCATGACTTCAACCCCATGCATGCTCTCCCCATATATTAGACCTCAGTGACCTTCTTGGGATTGGCCAAGAGAGGGTGCTGTAGAGCACATGGATTTCCACCAGGACATCAAGGAGCATGAGGCATTGAAGGACTACATGGTACTTTTTACACCAGAAAAAGGAATATGCAGCTGGAAATCAAGGAGGGTGTAGAGAACTGCTTTCATTATTACAGCACTTTCAATTGGCCTGATTTTATATTATAAACTTTCACTTTATATTATGATGAATTTTTTTAGCATATTATACTCCTCAAAATTTAGCCTATGCATAACTCATTCCATAAATCTACGTAAGGAAAAGAAAGTGCTGCGATATTTTTCATGTAAAAATAGGTGCTACCCTCCTCTTGTTGTGTTCTAACAGCATATGCCTGGGAATGGAGGTCACTTGCCTAGGACCCTTGTCTAGACTCTCAGTCCACAGCCAAGTTCCATACTGGATTTCAGCTTGTTAACTCATATTCTGTCATAACTGCTTTGGGTAAGTTTGATTGAAAATAATGTGAAGTGTTATTTAATAATAACAAACTATAAGACCATTTTCTATTTTCAAGGACTAAATCTGATATTTTCAGATCATATGTTCCTTTTAAATTTTATTTATTTTCTGGTTTTGGAGTTAGGTTTAAGGTGTAATGTATGCTACGCATATTCTGATCCCGTGGTGTACAGCCCCAGCCCACAGTATTATTTTTTATTACAATTGTGACTTTCATGTGTGGTTTTCCCAAATTTTGTGTTTGTCCAAAATTCGCATGATTGAATCTTTAAAAAATGACTCAGACAATTTTATGTGTAAGCAAGATAAATATGTGAGCTCAGAGTCAGACAAATCAGAACAAAAAATGGGAGGCACAGGCTTCTCCTCTGGTAAAATCGCATGCACTGGGGGCTGGGCAGGTGGCTCAGTAGAATAAGTGCTTGTCTGATAAGCGCAAGGGCCTGAGTTCAATGCCTGGTTCTGAAAAAAAAATAGCGTGCACTGTTCCCACTCCTTTGGCTCCTTAGCTTCCTGTACGAAAAACTCTGAATAGAAGGGTATAGGGATAACAGATGAACAGGTCGGCCCTTTATAGTCATCTAAGTCTGTCTATATCCATGTTATTCCTAATGTTACCTCAGAATTTACTGTATTGTTAGATATCAATTTTTTCTAAATATTAACCAATTGCATTTCCAAGAGAGAATATTGTTTTCTGATATTTACATCTTGGTTTACCTAATGTGTTTGACTCGACTGCTTGCAGTGCCTGCTTGGAGAAACGCAATAATAACAGTGCACCAATACACATGCAGTCTTTTCATGATCCCTGGAATGTATTGCACTACCAGGTACAAAGAAGGTGTGCTGCAGTGGCCTGTCCAAATGGACTCCAGAAATGTGAGGATCCTAGAAGACCTGTGCAGGTGTTGCTATCGTGAGCTAAAGATGAAGGTAATTAGAGTCAGCTCTGTCTGAGTCTTAGGGAAAGTTGGGAACCATGGACCACATGGAGAAGGGGAATGCTCTTCTGCACCCTGGGGGAGGGCATCTTGGCAGGGGCCTTGGAGACAAGGGCCACCTATGCCATGGCACACAGGCCAGGAACCCTCCCAGTCTTCATCCTTCCATGCATTGGCCCAGTTTTCTCCTCTAGGAATGATTTGGTCTCCCACATGCGAGTCTCAGCATCCCACAGCTATTGCATCTGTCGCATTTTAGACTCCATTCCCTAACTGCCACAGTGGGATCACAGCTTGTATTTTGGTGGTTGTGCAAACC
>NW_004524989.1:415869-417043 GCF_000260255.1 Octodon degus
TCAGCATTTCCTATTTTATTATTTAATAGTTTGAGGAAAAGTTGAAAATCCAGTTTACACTTTCTTTGGTCTTGTGCTTTGGAAAGTTTCAGTTTTGTAATTCTTGATTTTCCTGGACTGCTTCGTACATACTTCAGTCCTTTTTTCTTAGCAAAGAGAACCCTTGGGGTCTGGCTCCACATACTTACAGTGTGTGCTGTACTTCATCCCATATCCTGAAGACTTCCAGAATACGGGAGTCTGTCACAGTGTCTCTAGTATTGCATCCAGAGTTTGGTTCCTGTAAACCACGGAGCTCTTCCTCTTCTTTCTCAGCCTCTTAGGCCCTTGTATTTGGTTCTGTGTAGGAGGTCTCCCTGATATCTCTAAAAGCGTTCTTACACAGCACACCCTCGTGAAATGTGTTCCTGTGGTGTCTCTGGTTTGGTTCTGCTGCTGTACTTCTGAATCAAGTCTTGTTCCCTTAATGCTTAATCACAATTTTATGACTACAGCCGGTGTCCTTGGAACATGAAAAGCAAAGTAGTGACTTCATGTTAAATAACTGTAGTCATCATGTATTCCTTAAAATATTGACTGTTTCATGATGCTCTGTTGTTAGTTAATATCAATTCATACAGATTCTCTGCACAGCTAAGAAGATTTTAAATATTTTGTTCATTAGCAGTGTTGGAAGGTAGGGACAGGAGTCTCAGACCCTGCGATATTGGAATTAGGTTATTCTTCTTAAGGAAACTGTGATTCCGTCACCGGTAGGAGCTTCTCCCACCAGAAAAGATCAAAAGACCGTGGGAGCCAGCCTTGCCTATCACACTGTTAATTAAGTGGTTGGACCCTGGTGTGTCATGTGATGTGTTGCGCAGGGGTGCAGGTGTCCATGAAGGTCTGCGCCATTTCTTCTAGAAGGTCACGATGCGTGTGTCACTTCCTGCATTAGCAGTTCTTAGGGCAGGGAACTCACACACTTCGGTTCCTCATGCCCATAACCCTGAGACTGCTCTTTACAGCACCACTGTGTCTCCTGTTAAGCAACGAGTTGCCCAGGAGCCTGGCAGCTGTCGCACCCCCATGCATGTTCCCGCAGCACATTAGAACTGAGCACACTTGTCGGGAGTGGCCAGTCGGGGTGCTATATCCTACGTGGATTTCCACCTGGGCATCAACATGCATGGAG
>NW_004524989.1:418275-448341 GCF_000260255.1 Octodon degus
AGAAATTAACTGTGGAGAAATCTATGTCTTTCCAAAGAACAGGAGAGCTAATCTCTGCTCTGGCCTAGAAAGGCTCACGGCTCAGATTGGTTTAAAAACAAGGAGCCAACCCCTTCCTCATGGCCTGTCCTAATAGATCAGGATGTGTTTAAGCCTTCTGTCAGGGCCACAAAATTTTGTCTGCTCACAGCCCATAGGTGTCCTCCTGCTTGAAATTCTGTGGACAGAATACCAAGCCATTATCCCAGAAGGATCAGTTCCAGGCCTTGTTCCATAGAGCTCATCTTTAGTGTCAGCCACTAACAGCAGAGTTACGGAGTCTGCTGACGTCTCTCTGAGAATTGGATGTGTGAGTGTGCTAGAGCTTCCTGAAATGGTGGCAGGGGACCCCACAGCCCGTGTCAACTTCACTCAGCATGGGATTGTCATTGCACCCCAAGGAGGCACAGGCCTCACTAATCAGGTCAGCCTGACCTGCACCTTCTATTCCTTTCCCATGTAATTGCTGTGCAAGACCTTCTCTTCCACAGTTTTGCTGTCAAATCTTTGGGAGAACCACATAAACAGAGAAGAGTAGGCATGAGTGCTGAGTGTCCACAGGAAGCATACTGAAAGCCCTAACTGTTGAGACTCTTTGGGTAGCTGTGGAATCCCTTTCCAGACCAACACCGTGCACAACCAACTGTACATCTGGTTTCATACTGAGCCTTGGTCCTCCCCAGCCTGAGCTCTCTAGGAAGGCACATGCCCAGGTGTCAGCCACATGGGCCTTGTGTTTAATCAGCAGGAGCAAGAGGTGAACGTTCAAGTCCCGGGTGCATATGGAGAGCGCAGCCTGGGCATGCAGAGAGCATGCCACACTGGGCACGGCTTCTGTGGGCTCCATGGCTTCCAGCCCAGGTGCAGCGCTTGGATTCTTTTCATGTGAACATTTTCTTCCCTGGGGAAAGATTTTAACTTCCAGTAAATCATGGGCAATGTATGTACTAGCGAGTTGCTGATGAAGGGGCCGGTAGGGTGAAAAAAGTGACAAAGTCCCCAAAGCTGCAGACTGTGACTGTGGTCAAGTAGTCTGGTCAGTTCAATGGCAGTCAGGGAAGTTAGGCTTCCTTCCTTCATTGTGACTGGGAGGAAAGAGTTCCCCCTCTTTTTGTTCATCATGTTTTTCAGAAATGACTTTCAGGATCTACAGACAGGCCATCTCCAATCTGAGAGAAGCACGTGTTAAAGCGATGCAGGACCATGCACACTCCGAAGACCTTAGCAGTCACTGCTCCCAGAAACTGTGATCAGGAACATTCCCCAGGGTGCTGCCTGGAAAAAATGACAATTTTACTTTGAGCTGAATCCGGCAAGTGCTTCAAAGAGCAGGTAGCACCCACGCCAGGAGTGTGACTTTGAACTCTTCCATAGCATGTAATGAGGGAGATTAAACAGGTGGATATAGCGGCAGAAATGGGCATTTCTATTGGGCATGTGTACTTTCTAGGTGACATCTCAGACCTGATGAACTGGGTTCAGAATATGAGGAAAGAAGGTGAGTCAGGTGTGTCTGTTTTGTCTGCCCCGGTCCCGATTTCCCCATAGGTACACGCTGTGCTGAGGACCTCCTGTAGGCAGCGGGGCCCTGTTGTGCCCACAATGTGTCAGTTGTAGATATTGCCTCGATCTCTCCCAAGACTTCATGAGCTTATAGGCAGGACTTCACAGGCCGATTTGCTAATAGTGGCATCATCGGTGACTTGGTGTCAGCAGAAGGGCCTGAGGGAAGAGTTGGGCCACGGAGGCACAGCCTCAGAAGTGCAAGGCTCCCTTCCAGCATCCTCCCTGCACTCTCCTTCCCTATCGTCGTGACATGAGCACCTGCTGCTCCACTGTGCCCCTCCACTGTGCCTTCGTCCTTTGGATCTAGGGACCATGGAGTGTAAACATGGACCAAGGTGCCCTCTGTCCCTTGAGTGGCTGGGTCAAACATTCAGTTTCTGGGAGGAAAAGTGAGATAAGTCAGTCTGGAGCACAGTGCACAGTTCTGGGGAAACCTGAGGAATTTTCATTGGAAACTTCAGAGTCTGTGCTGGACGTCTGTTCCCATAGATTGAGTTTCCAAGGCAACAAAAAAGACCCCAGTTCCACCTGAGAAGCCGAAACAGAAAAATGTCTTTCTTCCCTCCCTATTGTATCAAGACGCCAAGCATTATGTCTAGTGCCACCCATCCCTGGGGTAGGTCTTCTCACTTTATTTCTAAGTCTGCATGTACATCATCAAAAGCCACCACAGCTTTTCCCTAGAGCTGTGCTCCACTGATCCTCTTAATCTCTGAAAATTGTTACCACCTATGTTTCCTCTCTGTGGCCTCCTTGTAGTAGCTGCATGAACGTCGAAAATTTGTCACTTCATCTATCCTGTGTTATGACTATTTTTGTGAGAGGGCTCTTTAGAGCACCTTAGTGACTTCATGGAGATCACAGTGATGGAACACAGTACTCAGAGTGTCACCAGCTGTGTCAGGCACAGAAGCCTCACCTGCTTGGGGAAGAGTCTCAGGTCATGCTGAAGTTGGAAAATGAGTTTTCACTGAAGTTTGAGGTCGCTTTTAGCGCCTGTCATGGCCTGAACCAGGATGTACCCATAATGGCTACTAGCCTCATCGTTAGGACTTTGCAGAGCTGGTAGGGTCTAGGCTGTATGAATATGCATTCAGTTTGGCACATTGGGAAAAAGTATGACTGTTTACTACATTCATCCAGTGTTTCAGAGTAGCTCCAGGTATGGACAATGAGAGGACCCTCGTGTGTGGATGGCACCAACATGTAGGATGGTGCCCTAGACGGGACATGAATGAAAGTGTGAAGGCAGGATTTTGCCTCCTGCTTATCCTCCAGGCAGTGTTTCCCTTCTGTCATTTGGCTCTGCACTGTAGATCGTGGACTGAAAACTGTGTAATGTCAGCTGTAATTAAGCTTTCCTACTGAGACTTGGGTGTCAATTGACTACCTGTCTTAGTTACTTTTTGCACACACTCAGTAGGCATCTCTGTAGGGTTTTTGGTAGTAAGGGTCAGCAATACCTAGAAAAGCTGGAGAAAGGCAGGTGACAGGGGCTGATAGTAACATCCATGAGGGACTGTGTGTAGAGAGATTGTCCTACTCATCATCTGCTCACACTCAAATGCACAGATTTTCATTCATAGACTTGGCATGGAAGACCCTGTTTTTATCACTGCATTGTGTTTCAGGGTATAAAGGTTCATAGATTGTGTTGAAGGATTCCATTCAGGCTTCACTGAGGCTGCTCCCTTCCTTTGCATTCTATGCATGGACACTTCAGTAAGGTGGCTCTGAGATCACAAATCATGAAGAGCCTTTTTCTCAAACCCAGGGTGCAATGGACTCTTGATTCTGTAGAAGGATTGTGATGGAATTCAGTGAGTTTCCATCTGAAGCTATGTGGCTGAAACATGTTGGGGCTCAGTGTTCCATAATCCTGTAGCCCCAACTCCCAAGGACAGTATGCAGCACTGAAGTTCAGAGATAATGATGTGAGGATGATGTATAGCTGGTGACAAAGAGAATGAGCATATGCTGGGGAAAACATCGGAGAAATTGCAGTTTTCTGGAGATAGGGGCTATTTCATTGTAGCATGCTTTTAAAATTTAATGTTGTAATCCCTATATCATTTAATATCCACATTCACTTCCAACAACTAGAGATGCTCCCTTTTATTGTGTAGCAAGTTAGCTCCATATTGGCCAGACAGAGAATTTCAACTAAAAGTAAAAGAGCTTTTAGCTGTTGTAAACTTATGTTTAGCCCCATGCTTCGGCAGAGTGTAGTCTGGGTCACTTGTGGATTTGAGAGAGCACGGCTGCTGTGTCCTAAGGCTGCAGCCATGCTTAGCTTGGTCACGTTGTGGGGTGGATAAGGGGAGTCTGTCCTCTTTGGAGTGGGCCTCATGTCTGCAAATGATAAATGGGTTTAGATGATCTGGGTCCCATTGGCTGGTTCATTGTTCTTTTCCTCTGGTTTGATAGCAGTCGGGTAGACAATATTACACTATGTAATAGCGGCTCCACTATAGATGAGTTCCTTTGCTTATCCAAACAAAACCCAATTGGGTATAAGTGCTTGTGTTCTTTCAGTTTGTGGTCATTGTTTGTACCCAGTCAGAGAAATCTTCCATGGCTATAGCAAATGCTTGCATCTTTCTCCATGAGACGAATTTCCCCATTTGTCCGAGAAGACCTGTACTTTTCGCTATGATTGTAGGTGGCCATGAAAACATGATGTCCTAAAAGGGAATGCCCAGTTTCCTTACTAGGGGAGCACTAGATACAGAGGAGGGTCCCAGGCAAATTTGATTCCAACTAAGAGGATTGTTTGACATTAATTTATTTTTTAAAATTAAAAAAATATTTTTAGATTAAAAATAGAGACTTACTTTATTCATTGAAAACATTTAACATTACATTGATTTGAAAATAATGGAACAGTTAGTGGCAAATAAAATTTTTTCTAGAGAAATTTTTCCCATTGTAGAAAACATTGAATTTTTTTCTTTTTGTTATTTGCTATATATTTTATTTGAATATTAGACAGCCAGTTCCCATCCTCTAGGAAGAAAAGAGAGAAAAAAGAAACCATTAAATATTATGAATTTTGAAAAAGGGTAAAAATGTGAACCACTACTGATTTAGTCACCTAAAGCCCAGTATACACATTTTCTTTTTTTTCTGTATCTTTTTTGAAATTTGTTGTTGTTTTTATTTTTTAACAGAGGCAAAGCCTGCATGGTCTGTTCGGTGGCCTTTTCCTGAGCTCTGTGCTGGGCATGGCTGTGTACTTTGCTCAGTATTTCCACACCCAGGTGGCCAAGGAAAATCTCAGGTTTGCGCGCCAGGGTATTGTTTGTCCCCTGGGTCTGGGGCTATCCAACTGTTGGAATGATGTCTCTTAGCAGTGCTTCTGTGACTTTTGCAGATTTTCTGCTCTGATAGGGTAGGCTTCTTCCTTGTCCTGTCACACAAGCATCACTGAGGACTGGTAGTTTCCCACTAGAGGGATTTAAGAGGAATCTGCAAGCACCTGTTCACACAGGGAGGCTGGCATTTGTTGATTACCTAGAGGCCAAATAAGCCTTTGACTGGGGGTTGTGGGCACCCTTTAGGCATTGTCCACAAATGCCCGGGGTGCTGGCTGTGAGCTCTGGAACCAAGAGACAAGGTCCCAGTGGCCTCTCTAATGCTGACTTTGTGATGCGAGTGCTAGTGGCAGTATGTCAATGCTGATTAGCCTCGTGTCAGAACTCTGCCACCATCCTTCCTTGCTGTGTGGCCACATTGTGGAGCAAACTACACAGTTTCTTTTGATGGTGATTTTGGGTGTCTGGGAGAGGATGCCCTGGCTTGAGGGCACTAGCTGGTGGCTGCCACCTTGTGGGCCAGTCATAGTGGCTCACTGGCCTCTCTGTCTGCCTTCTGGTTTACTCAAGGTTTTATGTTCTAGTGTTCTGGTGTCCCATACTAGAGTGACAGCAGTTTCACTTGGCCGCAGAGAGCACGTCCAAGCTTTGAAATCTGGTATTCGTACTTTATGCCCTTACCCCAGCACATGCAGGATCTCTCTCTGTCTCTCTCTGTATCTGTCTGTATCTCTCTCTTTCTGTCTCTCTATATTTCACTCTATCTATCTATCTATCTATCTATCTATCTATCTATCTATCGATCTATCTATTTGTATGTGTATATGTATGTATTGATAAAATGGACATTTGGAGTATATACGGATGATACCCTTGTATCATGTTTCCGCAAAAGATTCCATGTGATGGCTGTTGGCTCTGTCTTCCAGCCTGTGGTTCTATGAGGCAGAGATCAGGCCTCGGCGACAGAGTCCAGAGTCACCATCGCATACCCTGCTTGTCAAAATCTCTCTAGCAGAAAGCCACTTCCACCTGCATTTCACATTGTCTTTCGCAGGAGGCTGTTCAGTGAGATTTCCCAGTCATGCACAGTTTCCACAGAGTCCTGTAGGGGTCCTTCTGCTTTGGCCTGGAGAAAGTCACCTAGCTGAGCTGTTCCATGTTTCTAGATTTATGCTGAGATTTTGCTATAAAAGACTCTCATGTGGGCTCATACTAGTATTTTACAAAGAGCAGTGCCTTCTCTTCTCCATTAGGGTTACAGCTGATTGTGGAACTCCACTGATCACGCGGGTCCCAAGTCAGCTTGTCAGCATCTTGCGTTAG
This sequence comes from Octodon degus, assembly GCF_000260255.1. NCBI lineage: Eukaryota > Metazoa > Chordata > Mammalia > Rodentia > Octodontidae > Octodon > Octodon degus. Next base: position 424,521 of record NW_004524989.1, read on the forward strand.
CAGGCAGCGGAAGCAAGCGTGCTGAAGCATGCAGGACATGTTGAGTTTGGAGTCTAACTGGGTTGACACGTTCACCTCCAGGAGGTATCAGGAACTTATGACTTGTGGTAAGACACCTGTGTCCGTTTTATTTCTGTTCCTGGACACACAGGAAGAAAGGCTTGGTTATATCTGGAAGTCCTAAGGCAGAAGCCTGAGGTGCAGTCTCTTTGATTTGTTAGGATGGTACCTTCTTGTGTGTTACTGGAGGAGGGTCTCTTGCCCACCCCACTGGTGGCTTCATTTAGGGGCCAAACACTTGAGACAAATTAGCGATCAAAGAGCAGCAGAATCCTGCTCATGGTAAATCCTCTTAGCTGGCCCCAATGGTTGGCAGGCGTAGAGCAGAAACAGCCTGTTTGTCTTCCAGGGCAGTTACAGCTTCATGTTTCCTATGAAACCCAATATTTTCCTGGTCGACAGGTTTGTTCTTCTCTCTTACACACCTCAGTGGAAGCTTTCCAATGTAGACAAATGGGGACATCAATTCCTTGATAGCAGTCCTTGGAAATCTGACTTATTCTGAGGAAGATTTCTACATACTGGAATATGGCAGACGTGTCTCAGGGGAGTGATGAAGGCTTTGAGGTCCTAAGGCAGCATAAACACCTGCATGTTGAGGGATTCCTTACATCCCCAGGGATGCCTAGTCCTTTGAGCTGCTCTTTATGTTTGCAACAGGGTCTTCCTATTGAAGTGCAAGAATTGGCTGCCTGACAGGTGCGAGGCAGAGATGGGAAGAAAGCATTAGTGAAGTGCAGGCCAGCAGCCCAGGCAGCACTTGCTGGAATAAGTGCATCAGTGTGCAGGGATTTGGTACCATGCCATGGCTAGTCTCAGTGGTGTGCTCTAGTCATCATGGTCCTACACCTTTCATACTCGTTAATCCCTGGTTGCTGGAGAAGGAAGTGAGGGGTGCTCCATGATGCCTGATATCTGGCTAGAATGTGATGCTCTCAAAACCATTTTGCACATCCTTCAATGCCTTGTATGATCCTGTGGAGGATGCAGTATTTCTGAACAGGAACAGGTGTAACCTAGGCTTCATTTCCAATCTCAGGGCTACTCAATTAGCAGCCTGCCCAGGAGGTTATCATGGTCCCACACCCTGGTTACCTTATGTGTCAGGATATGGGACTTGCTTGTTCCTAGCTTTTGTGAATTCTCTCGTTAAATTTTCCACTCTTCTGCTTGTGACATTTTAAAGTTTCCCCTTATAGCTCTTGTTGGGGCAGGCTTAAGGCACATTTCCTTGTGTCCAAAGGGAATTTTGGCTTCTGGTTTTTAATCAGGCCTCTTCCGGTTAGGGGACCTGGTCAGCTTAGAAGACACAGATAATGAGCTGGCCCTCTGGACCTCTGTGACATATCTTTATGGACAGTCCCTGACATAAACATGGGCATAGTCTGTTTCAAGTAGATTTCTCAGTGTGTGGTTTGCCAAAGTTACTCCATAGGGTCCTTCCTAGGCTCTTTTAAAGGCTTCTGAATATGCATTTATTGGGCTGCTTTTAGAAAGGTTTGTCTGTCCAAGTCCAGCCTATAGAAATGCACATCACTACAATGTACTTTTGCTTCAGGCCCATTTGATCATCCCCTTGGAGAGGAAGAAATAGCCCCCCAAGACCCATTAAACTAACATATGATATTTTAGATATTTTCAGATCTGGTTTCCCTGTGCACCTCAGGGTGGAATTAAATTCACTTTGTAGCTGAGGGTAGCATTGAACTAAAAGATCTTCTGCCTCGACATCGTGAAAATTGAGATTACAGGTGTGTGCCATCACACCAGGCATATATGTGTATACATAAATATGATAATAGATAATACCCTAGAAAGGTGGTCTGGAGGGGACTGGGAGGTAGCTCAGTAGAATAATTGCCAGCCTGGCAAGCTCAGGTTCCTGAGTTCAATCACTCACTTCTGAGTTCAATGCCAGGTACCATTAAAAAAAAGAAAGAAAGAAAATAAAGGGGTTCTGGGAAGATGGCAGAGGCAACTCGATTCCTGTGGCCAAGCTAGATCCCCATTGTCCCATGCTCTTCTGCTGGGGTTGCCTGTCCCTTGCTGTAGGGGGATGGGACAGGAACCTGGATTCTCCGTCTACCCGAATTGTGCAGTGTCTCAAGTGATTCCCTTCCCTGTTAATTGCCAGTCCAGCTTCCTGGGAGATATATATATATATATATATATATATTTTGTTTGTCTGTTTGTTTTGTTTATTTGCGGTACCGGGTATTAAACTCAGGACTCCGCACTTGGCAGGCAAGTGCTTATTCTACTGAACTATCTCGCCAGGGTCCTTCCTATATATTTTCAATAAAGGACTTTCACATGAATTGCCTTGCTGTTCATATGCTTTAAAGTTTTGTCATTATCTCTCTAAGTTGTATCATGTGTCACGTGACATAGAGAAAATGGATTATTGTAAGAAAAAGATAATAAAGTAGAAGTATTGGCTGTAGGCAGAGTTCCTAGTTAGAGACCCACAGAGTGGACCATTTAGATGTCTATCATTTCCAACCATCCAATCACTGCATAGAAGGGTGGGGCCACAGGCTGTCTGTCAAAGAAGCAAAGCTAGGTGTCCAGTGCAGTTACACTGTCAGTGGAGCAGCTGGGCTTCCGTAGCTCGTGTCCGCATAGGAAGTGGAACATGGCAGATCATGCGGTGGTGAACTTAACATCCATTCATTTTCATTCTTAAGTTGTGGCTTGTGATGTGGGTTTCAAGTTGAGTACGTGGTTGTACTTTATATGGCAGCATGAGGAGTCTTTTTGATCATTTCATTAGTACAGCATTGATCTCCCCACCCTGTCCGCAGTCACAGTCTGTGTGTTGAACTTCCAGATGGAGAGACCGCAGGTGCTGAAGGCTGAGCGAGTGTCAGCTGCGGATGGCACAGTGGTCTTGGGAGCTTGGTGGCTTCTCAGGGGACCTCCTCAGTTTAAATTCACTTGATTGTGACCCTTGATTGGTGCTCTGCGACATGCTTGTGAGTGTCATGGCTGCAGAATGTTCATGATCCTAGCAGCTGGGATATAGAAAGATGGTTCTTGGCTTGCAGCTCTCTGGAAGGACTGCAGCTCTGTTGGCCTCAGGGTTGTACTGTAGGAGGCAGCGTGCTGAGGCGTTCAGGTCGTTTTGTCTGTTTGAAGGCTGGTGTTAGATCCCCTCGTTGATAGTGTTTAGAGCTTGTGGTGTTTTGACTTGAAAATCAGGAAAGAGTTGGTGTGGTTGGAGGAGCAGGGGTCAGCCCTGGACTAAGTGGCTTTTGAGCAGCAGAGAGCATCCCTTGCTGGTATTTCTTGGACAGGCCTGGGTAGATAGTGCTGTGTTATATTTGCTTATAATTGGGTCTTGGGGGTTTGCATGAGATTTCTCATTGGGGAACTTCCGTGTGTTATCTGTAGCCAGAACAGCAGCAGAGGAACGTGCTCAGGGATCCGTGCTGGGATTCTGTCAGATTATCGCTGTGAGCACCTTTTGGAAACAGGTTTCCTTTCCCTAGACTAAGAGGATGCGGTCATTAATACAAACTTTCCATTTTATGGTGTCTTCCTATGTTTCCTGAAGCTAGAAATGATTCTTTAAAGTAATTTCAATATAAAACTGTGGAAATTCAGGTCTGTCTTGTGCCTTACTGAGAATTGTTTGGTCCTTGTCATTGAACATAGGGTGCACTCTTATGGATTGGACTTATATATTAATTTATTTTTTTATTCAGAACCAGGCATTGAACTCAGACCTTTGCACTTGCTATGCATGCGCTTATTCCACTGAGACATCTCCCTGGCCCCTATATTTATATATTTTATTTTTTGAATTTTAGGGGCATGTCTACAGGGTGTTCAGAGTCTAAGTACTACATTAGACTCTGTAGTTATTCTCCTGTTTACAACCTCCCAAGTGCTGGGATTACAGGTGCATGCCTCCATTCCCAGTCTCAGTTGCCATCTAAGCACTCCCTGGGGGCAGGGACAGCATGAATAGATCCCAGGACCCTGCGCCTGCTTCCAGGTACTTCAGATCTGCTTAGCTATTTGGCCAGCGCTTGTACTTATACATTTTATATCATGGATCTTTACCACACATAGTTCACAAAAGTTTGATGTTCTGTGATGTTATGTGCTATTTAACAGTGGCTGCTTCTTCTTTTCAGATCTGAAAGGGAATCAAGTTCCCAGGGATCATATTTTTCCCATAATTTTATTGAGAAACAAATAGCAATGAGACAGTTTCAAACCAAATTGGTAAGACAGTCTCAATAATTAACATATTGCATACATTCTTCCTAGTGGTTAATTGCTGTACAAGATGTGAACATGATATCTTATTTCCAAACACTATTAGAACAAATCCCTCTATTCATTAAGAGAATGTATCTATATATCTATCCTAACCATTTTGAATACACAGATACAAAATGGACATTCATCTGTATCCCTTTTTTTGTTTAGTTCCGTTATTTGAATAGTATAGGTGTGTTAATTCAGCAAAATATTCTAAAAGAGTCCAGTAGTCCATAATAGGTATTGGGTCTTCTGCTTGACTGGCAGTGTCAGAAATTGTTGACCTGAGTCCCCTACAGCTCAACATAACAGCATGGCTTTACTTCTTACACTTCATTTTTATATTTTTCTGCTGGATGATTAAAACCAAGGTAAAGCAGGACCTATACAACAAGAGTTGTAGCTTTTGGATCTGATAAGGTCAGTGAAATCCCCTCAGGATTTACCCTGAGATCCTGTACCTCAGATTGTAGAACCTTTGTCAGTGTCAGCCATGTGGATGAGTCACGGCCATTGCTTGGCCAATGTGCTCCCTGTGAAAGCCTGAGAGAATGTTTTCTCTCCATGTGACTCTCCCTAGGCACACTCTACATCATTGATCACTTTCCTCTTTGGTGCCATAATCTCCTTGATCAGAAAATTTGGGACAGTACTGAGTTATATGACGTTACAGTACAAGTTCTCATATGTCCTGAGTCTTAATTTTCCTTGGAAGGCTAGGCCCAAAGATCTTTTCTCATATATTAGTCTTCTATATAAGTGTGTGTTGGTTTTTAAAGACATTCCACTTGTTTTCAGTGAAATTGAATTTGTTCTTTTTTCACAAATATATCTTAACAAACACTCAGGGCCAGCCAAAGAGCTCAGTGGATTGAAGTGCCAGCTTAAGTAGGCACAGAGGCCGGGGGTTCAATCCCAGGGCCTGCAGTGCTGGGCCTGCCCAAGGGGCAGGCTGAGAGAGAGATTGAGACTGGACGTGGTGGCATGCACCTGCAATCCCAGGACTTGGGAGGCTGTAAACAGAAGGATCACTACGAGTCTGATCTACGCAGTGAGACCCTGTAGACCCTGTCCTAAATACAAAAACAAAGAAACAAAAAAAGGCCAAAACAAACACTGTTTTCATAGTATTTGATTTAAAATGCGTGTCCTTTACAGGCCTCTGAAGGTTGTTTTTCTTTTTTTCTTTACAGAGGATTGAACTCTGCACCCTGTACTTGACAGACAAGCACTTACTCTACTAAGCTATCTCCACAGCCCTTTTTTCTTTTTTCTGTTTTGGTATTTTGTGCAGGGTCTCACTAGGCAGCTCCTGATTGTAGTGATCCTCCTGTTTTCAGTCTCCCCAGTTTTGGGATTACAGGTGCGTGCCTCCATACCCAGAGTAGATTGCTGGCTCAGCATGTTGGGGTTGGAGGGGGTAGCACATGGCATGTGGTACCAGGAATCGAACTCCAGCCCATGCTCTTGCCTAGGCAGAGATTTAGTGGCTGAACTATCTCAATAGCCCTCAAGTTTCATAGATATACCTTAACGAGCACTGTTTTCATGATATGTGATTTGAAATGAGAGTCCTGCATGAGACCTGGAAGTTTTTACTTTGATTTTATTGCTATGCTTGCCCCTCATTCAAATTTGCCAAACAGGATATGATTCAGTTCAGTATTTTACATGCTTAATTTTTGTTGTATTCAGTTATGTTTGGTTCTCCAATTTTCTACAGAGGCCATTGAAAGTCCAGATTAAAGGCAAAACTATATTTTAGGGCATTTGCTTGTACTACAATTTCTTTTATCACAAATTATTAAGACATGTTTTCTCCTGACTGTTCTGTAAATGTCTTTGGAAGCAGACACATAGTTTCCTTGAATTTTACATACAAAACCTGGATATTTTACAACAGTGACTGTTTTCAGCCATCTGTGTTGTCGGAAGTTAAGGTGTGGGAATTTATTTTACAGATCAGTTGTGTGTGATACATTATTACATTTAAAGTTGGCCCCAGCTTCTTTCATAAATAAGTCTTAAAAAGGTTTTTATTTTCAATGTAGATCTAGAACAGCTCCTGTTTCAATTGTATTTTTCCCTATTGCTTTACTCAAAGTTGTGGGTCTCCAAGTGCTAGCAGGCATGACTTTCATTGTAGTTTATCATGAAATGGCTTCTTGACATACATTCATGAAGCATTTGGCCTATGTATCAGTTAGTGCATACATCTACCCAAGACAGGGAAATGGAGCAGCATTAGTCATAGAAACACATTTCTTGTCCTTGTGTTTATTGTTTTCTCAGAATGTATACCTGGGAATAGTGGTCGCTTGTCCTGCCAAGCACTGTTTAGATTCTCAATCCGCAATTGAATTGCACACTGAATTAGAGGTTATTTAATCATATTCTCTCATAAGTGCTTTGCATAAAGTTTCTTAGTAGATCGTGTAAAGTGTAATTTGAAAGGAAAGTAACTCACAGACCGTTGTCTATTTTCAAGGAGTTAATGTAACCTGTGCATCATATATCTCCTTTTACTTTTTATTTATTTTTTTGTTTTCTTGCTAAGCATCAGGTTCACTTTGTGATAAAAGTGATACACGTGTTGTTTAGTGGCACACAGCCCCAGCCAGTAGTTTTATAGTTATCATAGTTGTGATTAACTGTATTGTCTGTCCTGAAAATTAGGATTGACCAATGTTTGCATGGTTGTGTGTATTAAAAATCACATGGTAACTGTATCAGTAAGCAAGATGAAGAGGCGAGTTCTGAGTCAAAAGAGCAGGAGGAAGACTAGGGAGGAGCAAGGTTTTCATCTCGCCTTCCAGTTGCACTGTTCCCACCTCTTTGGATCTCTAGTTGATCATAGCAGAAAAGTCTGAATCCTAGCACATAGGAATAAGAGATGACCAGAGTCTACCCGTTTGTACTCATCCACATTGTCAATCTCTTTATAAAATCCAATGTTGATTTCGAAACTTTTATGTTGGATGTCAGTTTTCTCTAAGGATTTAAGAAGGAAAGTGCAATTACAAATCAGAATCTCCAGTTCTAGAGTTTAAGCATTTGCTTTACCTAATTGCGTTTGACTTGACTATAGTTGGATTGTCTGTTTGCAAATGAAATTAACAATGTAGCATAAGAGGTCTGGGAGATAGCTCAGCAGTCTAAGCACCTGCCTGGCAAACAAAAGGACCCGGGTTTGATTCCCAGCACCTCAGGCCTGCTGGCCCTGAAGCTGGGCTTGATGATGCTTGCCTGTAATCTCAGCACTGGGGAGCCCGAGACAGGAGGATCACTACAAATCCAAACTGCATGGCGAGACTCTATATCAAATAAATAAATAATAATAATTTTCTAATAAAAAATGTACCATCAGACATGCAGTCTTTTCATAACATCTGCACTTTGTTACACAACTAGGTATGAGGAAGGTGTCCCGCACTGGCCTATCCAAATGAACTCCAGAAATACAAGGATCCTAGAAGCGCTGCACAGGTGTTTCTACTATAAACCGTAAATGAGGGTAAGTAGAATCAGCTCTATCTGTTTCTTCGGGATGATTGGAACCCTGGACCTCGTGGAGGTGGTGCTGCCTGCACCCTGCAGGGTGGGCATCTTGGCAGGAGCCTTTGTGACATAGCTCCCCTGTGCTACGGCACACAGGCCAGGAGCCCACCAGTCTTCATCCCTCACGGCACTGGGCCCCTTCTCTCCTCTAGACATGATTCAGTCTCCCACGTAGCGCATCTCAGTGTCCCACAGCTATTGCGTCTCTCACATTTTTAACTCCATTCTCTAACTGCCGCAGTGGGATCATGGCTTGCACTTTAGGGGTCACGAGAATTAGGTGCAGTCATCCTTGAGACGTGTGTAGCACACAGCATGGGTTCCAGGCTCCTGTGTCTCAGGTCCTGAATGCCAGAAAGTGGAAAGTGTGCTGTTGTGCTGGGTGGAGCTCCTTGGCTTCCCACAGCATCTCTGCCCCGGTGGGGCTGCTTGTGCATGGCCACAAGAAGTTTTCCTATGTATCCTGGCTTTGGTAAGGAAGTAAGTTTCCTCACTGGTTACCTGGACATCTCCGGGGAAGCCACCATGCAAATCCTGCTATGACATCACAATGTTGTTAAGACAGGTTTAAGTCAAATTTCCTTTTATCCAAAGGAAACCTGGGTCAGCATTTTTGTGGAAGGCCCCTTTCCAGTGGGGGAACTGGCCTTTGGAAGATGCAGGAAATAGTGGTGAGCCTCCAGTCTCCTTGAATGACAGACTTCTATGGCTAGGGCTCTATAATGAGAGGAGGGCCTGTGTATTTCACACAGAGCTCTCAAACTCTGATTGGAGAACTCTTCTCCATAGTGCCATATCTAGCTTCCTTTAAAGGCTTTTTCAATATGCTTTTTTGGGGGATCTTTTAGAGGATTCTCTTAGCATGTCTAGCCTACCCTGTACAGGCAGAAATCACTGTAAAGTTATTTTGACCAGGCCCATTTGATTATTCCCTGAATTGAGTCTTTGATCAAGTAATAATCTGTTTACCCACTAGTACAATGTGGTGTGTGTGTGTGTGTGTGTGTGTGTGTGTGTGTGTGTGTGTTGCCTGGCTGCTAGGAGACCTCTACCTAGCCACTCTGAGTGTTCTTAGGTTAAACCAAGGGAGGGTGGAGGAGTGCGGGAGTTTACCCTATAATCAAAATACAAGTGTTAACAGCATGCAAAATCCTTCAGCAAACCAATTAAACTCATTTCTAATTAGGAAGCAAGATTACTTTTACCGGTTCCCTCTTCTGGGAAACCTGATATTTTCTTCTCTGTCCAAGGAAACTTCTGTCAAAGGAAACAGGGCTTTGGGCCTCTCGTTTTTGTGGAGTTGTGTTTGTTCGTGTATTATTTTGTGCATAAATGGAAGATTGTGAAAATATGTATGTCCCATTCCATTTTTTCTCTCGTCTTGGGAATCAGATGTCCCTAATTGTTCTGTCCCTGCACCTATGTCCCAGCGAGTCCCCAGAGCAGACAAGTGCGGGTCTACAGCTACTAAACTGTGGTTCAGATCTCCACCTGGGGAGGTTGCTCCAACCCCCATGTCACGAGGTGTAGTTATTTTTTCTACAGTAGGCTACAAGGCAGGGATGACGCAGTAAGTATGAGAAAGTAGAGAAGCGATTTCTGCTCTTCCCACCTGCAATGCCTTCCTTACCTCACTTGCTTTCGTTTCAGTGATTTCATTTCTGTGACTCTCAATTTTTTCCTATGTTGATGTCTCTGGGGCTTGTGCTGGGTGGCCGCTAAGTCTGAGATTGCATTTGCTCCTTCCTTTTGTCATCATCTCACCCTGAAAGATCTTTTCATGCTGATTTCTCTGATAATCCTTCTGAAATTTCATGGTAGTTGCCTGCAGCAGTACTATCAAGGCCGCTCTAGGAAGTGTTCTTCAGGGATGCCTTCTGTGTGTCAGAAATTCTTGGTTTGTGTCTGTCCTGAGATCCTGCCTCCCCAATTAATGGTGAGCGTGATGGTGATTTCACTGTGGCATTGTGCTTCACGTTTAGGTATAGAGATGTGGTCAGGTTATGGCTCCAGCACTTCCCAACATTTTTACCTAAGGCAGAGCAAGGTATTAAAAGAATTGTGTCATCCTAGCTCCAGTAGTACAATTAGCAATCATGATACCATGAAGCACAGCCAATTGTTGAATCCTAGGATCTTCCCCTGAGGGCTGCCCTTCCTGTGATGCAGGGAGATGAGCTGGGTACCGGGATTCCTCAGGCCAAGCTAGGCCCTGAGTGTCCCAAGAGCTTGCCTCACTGGCTGCACTTCGATCAGTGTAGTGACATGGTCTGGGAAACCTAGGTTCCTCTGGCCATGTCAGCTGCTGAGCTCTGCATTTTCAGGTCAGATGGGGAGGGCATCTACCAAACCTTCAAATGTGCTGAAAAGACAGAACATGTACTGATGACACTCAAAAAGCACTGTTTAGAGAAACCAAGAAGCTAGTCTTAACATGGGCTGGCATAGGTTTCTTCGATACCAGAAGGATGTGGGACAGTCGATTTTGGTGCAGCTTGGGCAGTGCTCACGACAGCTTGGGTGAGGACCTAGAGCTGAGCCACCTACAGAACTTGGCAGGTTCTTCATAGTGCTTCTTGCAAATCTCAGCTGTTTGACTCAGCCAACCTGCACACTATAATTTGGCACAATTCTCTCAGGGGTGGAGCAAGGCTTGGAGTCCGCAGGGAGCACCGTCTGCATTAAGGCATTTCTTACATCCCTGGGGATGCCTAGTCCATTGAGCTATTCTTTATGCTTGCAACAGGGTCCTCCTATTCAAATGCAAGGATTGGCTGGCTGACAGGTGCCAGGCAGGGATAGGAAGAAAGCATCTGTGAGGTGCAGGCAAGCAGCTCAGGCGGCATTTGCTGGAATAAGTCCACCCGTGTGCAGGATTTGGTAGCATGGCAGGGGTAGTCTCAGTGGTGTGGTATACGTGTGAGGGCCCTGAACATTACATTCTCATTCGTCCCTGGTTCACAGAGCAGGAAGGGAGGGGTGATCCGTGGTGCCTGACATCTAGCTAAGATGTGATGCTCTGAGAACCATTTTGCGCATCCTTGAATGCCTTGTATGGCCCAGGAAGTGAGGGAATATTGCTGGACAGGAACTAGGGTATCCCAGGCTTTGCTTCCACTCTCAGGGGCGTAAGAGCCTGCCCACGTGGTTATCATGGTCCCACACCCCAGAACCTTATATGTCAGGCTACGTAGCGCACGTTTTCCTAGCGTTTGTGACTCATCTCATCACATTTTGCACTGTTCTGCTTGTGGAGTTGTAAGGGTTCCTATCATAGCCATGGTTGAGAGAGGCTTATGTCACACTTTCCTGTGGCCAAAGGAAGTGTGGGTCTGAATTTTTGTGGCAGGCCCCTTCCTCGTGGGGGAAATGGGCTCTGTGGAAGACACAGCAAATCACGGTGGACCTCCAGTCCTCTGTAGCACTCTTCTACGGCCAGGTCCCCAAAATGGGAGACAGGCCAAGACATTTCACACAGAGGTTTCAACAACTGATTGGAGAAATCTCCTCCATAGTGCCCTGTCCAGCCTCTTCTAAAGTTTTTTCAGTGTGGTTTTTAGTGGGGAGCTTTTAGAGGCTTGTGTTCCTATTGAAGGCTTTTGAGAGAGAAATCACTTTAAAGGTCTTCTGCTTACGTCTTTGATCATTCCCTAAATTGAGTCCTTGGACAGTTAGCAACAGGATCATACACTAGATAAATGTGTGTGTGTGTGTGTGTGTGTGTGTGTGTGTGTGTGTGTTGCTCAGGGTTTTGGAATACAGTTCAGTCTGGCTGTGATCTCACCTTGCAGGGGACAATGTTCAGTAGCTCTCCGAGATCCTCCTGCCTCAGCCTCTCGAGTGCTTGGAAGACAAGCATGACCTAGTACAACCCGTTTTATTATATGCCTTTTGATAAATGTCTTCCACAAGATCTTCCTTGCCATTCGCCTCATTTCCACGTTTGTCATTATTTTTCTCTGTCAGTTTACTAGGATAAATCTTTTAGCATATAATTCTTCTTACATGAAAATTCTGTGTGCTGTGATTATACCCTTCTTCGTTTTTTCCTTCTGTTATTATAAAGCTGTGTAGCACACTTAGCTGTGACCACATAGATTGTAAAATGTCCCTGTCTCTTTTCTTTTATGATTGTTACAATTTAAAGGTGCCTGGTTGCCAGGCAACCTCTCCCTATCCACTATCTTTGTTCTTAAGTTAAACTAAGGGAGAGCAGAGGAGAGAGGGAGTTCACCCTATCATCGTAGTACAGTGTCTGCAGCATGCAAAATCGTTCAACAAACCAATGAAATTTATTTGTAATTAGGAACCGAGATTACATTTCCCAGTGTTATGGTTTGTGTCTAGTTGTCCCCCCAAAGCCTCATGTAAGTTATGGGGCTGACGCGGCTGGAGGGGCACTGAGTGGCTTGAGGGGTGGGCCAGAGAGGCGTGAGCCATTAAACTGCCTAGCTGGTGCCTTCTCAGAGCAGTGGAGAGGGTCATCCTGGACACAGCAGCGCCCCATCCTCTCCTCCAATGTCTTGAAAGCTCCAGTAACTGAGAGCTAAATAAGCCCTTCCTTCCCTCATTTTGAGTGTCAGGTATTTGTCCCAGCAACGAGAGAAGAGTAACTAATACACCCAGTTACCTCACAGGAGGTACCTGATATTTTTTGCTTTCTCCATGCAAAATTCCCTCCAGGAAAAGAGGGAATTGGGCCCCTTCTGGATGTTTTTTTGTTTATTTTTGTTTTGTCTGTGCTGTCATAGAACATTATGCAAACCTTTATGGCCCCTTCCACTGTTTCTCTAATCTCAGCAGGCCAAGATGTGCCTACGTTTCCTGACCCTGCCCCTGTGTCAGCCAGGAGGACCAGCCAAGTGCTGCTGTACATCTGCTAAGGTGAATTTCAGGTCCTCGCCTGTGGATGTTACAGCAACCTCCAATGTCACAAGTTGAGGTTATTCCTCCTACAGAAGCCTGCACGCATGGATGACACAGTGAGTACAGGAATGCGGAGGGGCGATTTCTGCTATTATCACCTGCAGTGCCTTCCTTGCTTCATATGCTGTCATTTCAGCACTTTCAAGTGTGTGACTTCCCATTTCTTCTATGTTGTCATCTCCTGGACTGGTTCTGAGTGGGTCTAAGTCTGACATTGCATGGTGCTCCTTACTTTCGTCATCTTCTCTTTTTGAAGGCCCCTATATTTTGATCTCTGTGCCACATTCTGTTGAGAAATTTATGTCTTTCTCTTTTATATATTTTATTTTTCCTGAATAATTTGTCTCTTTTTCATAGACAACTTACAGGAAGCCTTGTAAAGTAGGTGAAGAACTTCGAGATTTCTCCTGTAGCATTTCTTGCAAATCTGACCTATGAAGAGCAGTTCATGCACATGTTGTAATAAGATTAAATTATTGCCCTGATGAGGAAGACACTGAGGCCCTTAGCAAGTGCCTCCAGAAAATGATAGGGGTGTGCTTTAATCCCCAGGACAGAGTACCCAGGTGAGCCTTTGCTTCATGCTTGCACCAGGATCCTCCCTTTGAAGTGCAATGACAAGCTGGCTGACAGGTACATGGCAGACGCAGAAAGAACGCATCCACCATGTGTAAGCAGGTTGTCCCCGGAGCACTGCTGGTATCAGTGCCCTTAGTGTGGAGGGATTTGTTAGTATCGAGAGTGTGCGTTTTAGCGCCAAAGTCTTGCACAAGTCTATGGTTATTAATCCCTGGCTTGTGCACCAGGAAGAGAGGAATGTCTTGATGTCTGACATCTAGCTAAGTGTTATGTCGAAAAAGGCCTTTTAAACGTCCTCCTGTGCTGTCTATACGTTCTTGTAGAGGAAATGCTAGTGGATAGAAAGTGGTTTCACCTCAGCTTTGGTTCCATGCTCAGGGATACTTGATGTACAGCCTACCCTGTGGGCTATCATCGGCTTACACCCAGAATCCTATGTGCGAAACTAGATAGATGATGTAGTCCTGGCTTTTTTTGACTTGTCTGAGAAGATTTTGTACTGTTTGGGTTGTGGGGCAGTATGGGTTAACTTCATTGGTCACAGTCAAACCAGGCTTGAAGTGAAGTTTCCTTTGGTGCAAAGCTAATGTGGACCTACATATTCTGGAGTGGAAGCCTTCCCATCAGGGGAACTGGGCAGTGTTAAAGATGCCTGAAGTCACTCTGGAACTCTCAGGCCAGGGCAACGTGGCTTTAGAGTCTTCTCTCCCCATCTCTAGGCAGTAGAAGCACAAAACACTCTAAAGCACTTTTGCTTCAGGCCCCCTTCATCATCCCTTAGGAGAGAGTCCTATTAAGTGGACTCATCAGAGCCCCACCAAATAATCCAAATTTTTATGATAAAACATTTGCACAATATTATTCTGCCATTTGAAAGGCTTCATGTTTTGTCATCATCTCTCTTCAGCTTAGCAGCATAAATCTGCTAGCATACCAAGTGTTGTCCTGTCAAAGTTGTACCTCTCACACCAACAGCGTTTTTTTTTTGTTGTTTTTTTTTTTTTTTTTTTTTTTTTTGGCGGAACCGGGGATTGAGCTTAGGCCCTTGTGCTTGCCAGGGAAATGCTTATTCCACTGAGCCATCTCCCCGGCTCGCCAACAGTGTTTTTAATATTTTTGCCCTCCTATTTAGGCCAAATTTTCTGAAAGAGACTTGGAAGCATCCCCTTTGATTTCAGAATGTTGGCTTTTGATTTTTCCCAGCTTGTTACATGTTTAAGTTGCCCGGATGCACAGGACCGTCTATGTAGCCTTGAATCAGTGTTCTAATGTACAGTCAAGGAACGCAGAGGAGACAGGGAGATAACCCCACAATTGCAATGTGAGCATGGGCTCTGCAACAGAAATACTTTTAAGCAAAATAACGACACACCAATTACAGTTGAGAACAAGGTACATTTTCCAGTTAGCTGAAACTTGTAACCAGATTTAATTTTCCTTTTATAAGGCAGCTTCCCTCAAAGAAAGGGAACTTTGACTCCCATATTTGTTTTTGCCCACCACTGAGTAAATGGAAGTTACTGAACATCTTTTCATTACATTAAACATTTTTCTTATCTGAGAAGCCAGACGTGTACTTGGATCGCGCACACTTGTGTAAGGCTAAGCGTTACAGCAGTGAGTTACTTTGGCACTATTTTGGTTCAGTCCCCCCACCCCCCGCCGAGACTTGCCCCCAAGAGCCCATGTCACAATGTGCTTTTTGTACAGCAGCCTGCAAGGCAGGTAGGACTTTTTTTAAATTTTTTTTTTATTTTTCAACAAATAATACACTGCATATATTATTCTTAGTGGTTAATTGCTGTACAAGATGCGGACTTGTGATCCTATTTACAAACACCATTACAACAAATCATTCTATTCATTAACAGAATGTAACTATATATCTATCCCAACCACTTTGAATACACAGATACAAGGTAGGACATATTTAAGTCATGAGTCGAGAGGGTGATGACAGCAAGAGAAGCAGGGGGAGGGCAGGAAAGGGACTTAGTGCCAGTATTTCTGTCAAGGGCCTCTTCCAATGCCCAGGAACTTCAAGCTACTTTCAGGCCCCCTTCGCAGGCCAGATTTGCACCAAAAATCATTGTGTTCCTTTTCCTGAGTCCCTGGCGACTCTAAGCACATCCACAGCCTTGGTCTTCCTTTTCTTCCAGTGCACAGTGATTGTGTCCTCAGATGCTGTCCTCTAGTGATGATTGAGTAAAGCCATGTTAAAACTTTAGTCCTCTGAGTATGAGTCAGAATTTCACCAGAAAGGGCTGACCGAATAGATCAGCAGATTAAAGAACCTGCAAGCAGGCGCAAGGCCTGGGGTTCGATACCTGTGCGGTCACCATCCCCAGGGTGCGCTGAGATAGCAATTGAGACAGGGCTTGGTGACAGAAGCGTGCAATCCTAGCTCTTGGGAGGTCGTATCTATTAGTGAGACCCTGAAAAGCCTGTAGACCCTTCCCTACAATATAAATAAATAAGTAGAATTTCAGCAGAAAATACTAACTTTAAAAACATTCTCATATGCACATTAGGTATTTGGCATGAGCATAAACCTCTGGAACCACAGGGACTAAGTTTCTTTCTCAAATGATAAAAAATAAGTGCATGTGTTTGTGGGGTACCTATGATGTTTTTATACAGGTTTGTATTGTGGACCCATCAAATTAAGATTTTTAAAATGTCCTTCAACTCCCATACTAACTTATTTTGTGCAATAGTGTGGACAAGTATACTCTTAATGGGATTTTGGACTCTTGTATTCCATTCATTGGTGTATATTCCACCCTGCCCTGTGTCAGTGATGGACCGTGGTGTAGGAAGCTAATTCATCAGGAACAGGGAGTTGGATTATTGCAGCTGTGTAGTCAGCACTGCACAAAATGGCCATGTGTCTACGTCTAGTGTCTTATCAAACTTAAAGATGGTAAGTCATTGTAATCCACGTGATATTGCTGTGAGTTCACAGTTCTGCTTGGAAAAATGTGAGGCTCTTTTACTCTCAAGTACAGTGGACTGCGAAAATTCACGGTGAGTGGAGAGGCTGGTATGAGCTAAAAGGGTTGAAAACCTCTGCCTTGTGGAACTGATGAGCACCTGACCTTGCTGTCCTACATTTGTCCTGCATGTCTAGGAATATACCGCACCTTGCCTTGCAAGATGCCATCTCATCCTAGTGACTACAGAATTCTCCTGCATCCCATCTCTAATTTTTCTCGTTGTTTACTCTCTTGGTTCTGGGCTGCAAAAGTAATGACAGAAGTCTTTTTGGAAGAATACGGAATTGACCTTGTCTGGGTAAACTGTGTAAACCAGATTTCCCAAATCAGAAATATTTCTGACAACAAGTGCCATGGCAGAAGGAAAACCCTCTGTATCTGGCTACTGAGGATCTAATATTAAAAAGAATAGACCAGGACACAAGACTACAATGCTGTTGATGTAATTGGTTGATCCTGAGATATGGATAGAGCTGTTTATTGATTTAGTGATTGATTTTTTGGTGGAACCACGGATTGAACTCAGGGCCTTGTGCTTGCCAGGCAAGCACTTAATCTACTGAGCTATCTCCCAGGCCCCAGAGCTGTTTATTTAAAGCCTCACACAGACTGGATCGTTTACTTGCCTATCATTTCCAAGAAGCCAATCACAAGATTGGAGGGTGGGGCTTTCGGCACTCTGTCAGTCAGGTTCTTCTGGGTGTCCTGTACAGTTCCACTGCCAGTTGAGCAGCTGGGCTTCCGTAGTTCCTGACCATGAAGGAAGTGGAACATGGCGGCTCCTCTGTTGGTGACCTATGTGTGAGTTTGTTTTCATTCTGAAGTGGTGATTTGTGATGTGAGTTTCAAGTTGGGCACAGGGTTCTGCTTTATGTCGGACTGTGAGGAAACTTCCTGACTTTTTTCTTGGTACAAACTTTCGTCTCACCGCCCTTTCTGCCTTAGCAGTCTGCAGGTTAAATTCCAATGGAAGACAGTGCAGGTCCTAAAGGCTGAGCAGGTGTCAGCCAAGGATGGCACAGTGGCCTTGTGCCCGGATGTGGGTGCTTGGTGACAAGTCTTCGGACCTCCTGAGATGAAGTTTACTTGATTGTGATACTCGATTGGTGCTCTGTGTTGTGCTTGGGATCATCGTGGCCACCTAGAGAGTTCATGATCCCAGCAGCTGGGCTGTAAGGAAATGTGCCCGTTGCTTCCAGCTTTCTGTCCAGGAATGTTCTGCTGTTCTCTTCGCTTCAGGGTTGTACTGCAGCAGGCAGTGCGCTGAGACCTTCGGGTCACTTTGTCTGTTTAAAGCCTGCTGTTAGATCTCCTCATTGATGATGTTTAGGGCTTTGTTCTTTCGGCCTTGAAAAATAAGGGAAGATTTGTTGTGGTTGGCTGAGCAGGCTCATCCCAGGACCAAAGTGGCCTCGGATCTGGAGAGAGCATGCCTTATTTGTGATTCTTGGACAGAGGTCTGGGTACATATTGCTGTCTGTTTACAATTTGGTCTTCATTTTTTGCATAAGACGTGTTATTAGTGACATTTTCAGTGTTATTTGTAGCTTGACCAGTAGCAGAGTAACATGCTGAGGAATCCGTGCTGAGATTGTGTCGCATTATTGCTGTGAGCTCCCTTGGGGAACAGGTTTCCCTTTCCTATAGCACGAGAATACTATGATTAATACAAACTTGGTTTAATGGTTTCTCTGCATGTTTCCTGAAGCTAGTAATATTTTAAAAAGTAATTTCAATGTGAAAATAAGGGCATTGATGTTCCTTGTGCTCATCCTTGAGAACAGTTTTGCCACTTGTCATTGAACACTGTGGTGCAGCTTTATGGAACATACTTATACATTTAATAATATCATTGTATTCTACCAAGCATGGTCCAGAAAGTCCCTGGTGTTATTAACACTTTATGTGGTCATTATGTCGGGCTTCTTCAAAATAACTTGTGCCTTTGAGACCTTGAAGGGCAAGAAGGGTCCAGGAATCTTTCTTATATTTTGCTTTGAAATTAAATTTCTTTTGTCTATGTTCCACAAATACTCCTTAAGGAACAGTGCTATCATTGTGTGCGATTTGGAATAAGTGTTCTGGATGGGCACCTGAAGGTGTTAGTTGGCATTGGTGCTGCGGTTGTCCCTCATCCCATGTTTCCAAATGGGTTGGGATTCAGTGCAGTACTTCACATATTAATTTTTCTTGCACTCCATTATGTGTTGTTCTCCAATTTGCTTCCTTTTTTTTTTTCCTAGATGGAACCAGGATTTAACTCAGGCCCTTACACTTGCCAGGCAAGTGCTTATTGTATGACGCCATCTCCCCAGCCCCTTTTTCATTTTCTAATTGTGCCTTTGAAATTTTCACTGCGTAGACAATTAGTTTATATTTCAGTGGCTTTGATTCCTACTTGTTTATTTCATCACGACATTTTATTATATTTTTTTAAATTTTTTTATTTATTTGAGAGAGAGAGAGAGAGAGAGAGAGAGAGAGAGAGAGAGAGAGAGAGTGTGGTGTGTGTGTGTGGCCAGCTCAGCCCACCAGGGGGCGGGGCTGGCTGGCATACGGTGCTGGGGGATTGAACCGCGGTCCCCGATGCCTTGCTAAGCTTGTTCCAAGCAGGTGCCCTAGACCACTGAGCCATCCCTCCAGCCCCCATCACGACATTTTAAAAGTAAATTTTCTCACCTGCTACTGTTTTAAATGTTTTTCAAGCAACCAATGGGCACATTAACATTTTATACGAAAGATCTTGATATTTTACAAGAGTGACTCTTGTTAGCCCTCTGTGCTGGTCAGCAATTAACACGTAGAAATTTATTTTACAGAAGAATTTTGTGTTTGTTGTATTAGTATACTAAAAGCTGGATGTAGCCTCTTTCATTGATAAATATTAAGAAAGATTTTTGTTCGTGTCAGTGTAGTCACAAAACAACTACTGATTCACTGGGCTTGTGGCCTCTTGCTTTGTTCACAGTTATTGGTCTCAAATTGCTACATGGCCTTTCAAATTTATTGATCATGAAATTGTTAACATATTATATGCATTAAAAGTTTAGCTGTGGAATTATCTCAGTGGCATATGCACCTCTTTGGCAAGTCTAAGGTCTTCTGGGAGTTCTATTCCTAGTAGAAAAAATTTACCTTATGTGTAACTCATTCAATCACTCTACCTAAGAAATGGTTTCAGCATCAGTTATGTAAAACTGAGGTTGCCCTGGTGGTTTTCATTTCCTGACAGTGAATGCCTGGAAATGGTGGTCACTAGTCCTTCTGAGCATGATTTACACTGTTATTCCACAATGAAATTCCATGCTGAAATTCAGGTTATCTAATCATATTCTCTCATAACTGCTTTCCACATGTTTTCTGGCAAACCATGTAAAGTGTAATTTGAAATGAAAGTAACTCATAGTTTTCCATTTTCTAGGGAAACTTCAGGTCACATTTCTCCATTTTAGTATTATTTATTTTCTGTTTCTGTTGCTTAGAGTTGGGTTCAAGTATGCTTACGCTACTCATGTGCTCTCTCAGTATGTACACCCAAGCTAATAGTTTTATATTTATCAGAATTGTGAATTAAATGTATTTCATTTCCTGAAATTTCTGTTTTGCTACAATATGTGCGATGGCATCTTTTAAAAATGGTTTCTAGGGGCTGGAGAGATGGCTCAGTGGTCTGGAGCGCCTACTTAGAACAAGCTTAGCAAAGCATCGGGGACCGCGGTTCAATCCCCCAGCACCACATGCCAGCCAGCCCCGCCCCCTGGTGGGCTGAGCTGGCCACACACACACACCACTCTCTCTCTCTCTCTCTCTCTCTCTCTCTCTCTCTCTCTCTCAAATAAAAAAAAAAAAAATTAAAAAAAAATGGTTTCTATAGTTTTTTTTTCTATTTTAGGGAAGGGTCTACAGGGTGTTCAGGATCTCACTACTAGATCGGACTAGTGGTGATCCGCCTATGTACAGCCTCCCACGAGTTGGGATTACAGGCGCGCTCCACCACACCCAGTCTCGATTGCCATCTCCACGCACATGGGGGACGGAGCCAGCACAGCAGGCCTGGGGATTGAAACCCTGGCCTCTGCGCTCGCTTGCATGCACTTTAATTCAATGAACTATTTGTCCGTCCCACTTCCTATAGTGTAACATGTAAGCAGGATAAAGAAATGAGGTGTAGGCCCAAGCAATGAGGACAAGAATTGTGAGGAACAGGGTTCTCATCTCCAGTCCTAGCATGTACTATTCCCACGCCTCGGCTCCTCAGCTGATTGTATCAAACAGCCTAAGTACAAGCATGTGGGAATAAGCGGTGCAGCCTGTCTTCTCTTTTATATTCATCTCTGTGTGTCCAACTCTTCCTTAATTGTCATATTGATTCATAAGTTTTTATGTTGTTGAATACGAGTTTTTTCTAAGTATTTAAGAAGAAAATTACAATTATGAATTAGGATCTCTATTTCTTGTGTATAGATCTTGCTTTACCTAATTAATGTGTTTGACTTGAGTGTATTTGAAATGTCTGCTTGTAGAAACTGAGTATTACCAGTGCACCATCAGACAGGCAGTCCTTTCATACACCCTGGAATTTGTTGCACTAACAGGTAGGTCGGAGGTGTCCTGCAGTGGCCTGTCTAGAGGAACCCCTGAAATGCGAGGAGCCTAGAAGTGAGGCACAGGTGTTTGTACTGTGACCAATAAATGAATGTAAGTAGAATCAGTTCTGTCTGTGTCTTAGAAACATTTAGGAATTGTGGACCATTTTGAGGTGCAGAGGTCTGTCTGCACCCAGGAGGGAGGCATCTCGGAAGGACCCTTGGAGACATAGGCCACGTATGCCATGATCTCTTCTAGAATTCACTTAGTGTGCCTCATGCAAGTGTCACTGTCTCAAAGGTATTGTGTCTTTCAACAACATAAAAACTTATGAATCAATATGACAATTAAGGAAGAGTTGGACACACAGAGATGAATATAAAAGAGAAGACAGGCTGCACCGCTTATTCCCACATGCTTGTACTTAGGCTGTTTGATACAATCAGCTGAGGAGCCGAGGCGTGGGAATAGTACATGCTAGGACTGGAGATGAGAACCCTGTTCCTCACAATTCTTGTCCTCATTGCTTGGGCCTACACCTCATTTTTATTTTTTTCATTTTATGTATTTGGTACAGGTTCTCACTAGGCATCTGGGATTCATAGTGTTCCTCCAGTTCTCAGCCTCCCCAGTACTGGGATTACAGGCATTAGCCACCATGCCAGGACTCTGTGACTGTCTCATCCTACCCTGCGGATGGGGCTGGTGTGCCATTCAGGACAACGGTTAGAACCCTGGTCCCTGTGCTTGCCAAAGCACGTGCTTAGTCTGCTGAGCTATTTCGCCGGCCATGTATCGCCCACATTTTGGACTCCATTCGCAAACTGGACAGTGTGATCCTAGCTTGTAATTCAGGTGTTGTGAGAGTCCTGTGCAGGCATCAGTGAGATGTGTGTAAGTACACAGCAGGACTTCTAGGCTCCAGTGTCTCAGGGCCAGAATGCCAGAAATTGGCAAGGGTGTTGTTGGTGGTGGAGCTTTTTCTCTTTCAATGCATTTGCACTACTGAAGGGCTCATAGAGGATGCCTGTAATAGTTTTTCCTATGTTATTTGCTTTTCTAGGGGAAGAAGATTACTCACTGGTTACCTGGACATCTCCTGGGAAGGCACCTCCCAAGTACAGATGTGAAGTCAGAATGAGCCGGGATCCTGGGCTCCTGCTCTGAGCCCTGTCCTGTGCTGCCCAGCTTGGACTCTTCTCATGGAGGCCCACGGGGCTCAGCACCCAGCAGGCATCAGGACGGGCTCACATTTGTCCACACTAAGGCCTGCAGAGATCCTGATGCCTGGCAGCTCCTGCACGTTTTTGCTCATTCTTTCTCAGTATAAATACACTTGTGCTCAGCTAGGTTAGAATCAGAAAAATTTAAGTGGTGATATCTCATCATTTGCATGGAGAAAGAAAAATTTGCTCAACACTTTAAAATCTCAGAAATTTCACTTTGGATCCACTGGCTAGCTCCTGTGCTCTGACTTAGTACTGGCAGTGCTTTCCTTCAGGAGTGGGGATGACAGGCAGTGAGGCTCCTCACGTTTCAAATTACACTTCCCTTTTTGGGATCCAGGGAAGAAATTCAGGGTGACTAGCTGTCAGGGTTCTGTGCACAGAGAGCATTGATTGGAGAAGCATGGTTGCAGAACCCACTCTAGTGTGAGGAATCCGAAGAGCTCCTGTTCCTGGGAAGCATCATGCTGGAGGAGCATTTTGGAAGCTTATGTGTGTATCGCACACCTCGCTTGTGCTGTGTGTCCTCTGCAGAGTGGTGGCAAGTTCAGAATCTCTCAGTGGTATCGTGAGCTGCAGGACATTTGAACCTCAGGAAACACAGCACCAGATCCCAGGGGACCAGGAACGTCCTATTTTAGGGTCAGATGTCTCATTCTCCTTGTGCCCATTCCTTATAGTCCACAGACATGCAGGGCACAGCAGTGACTTTTTTTCCCCATGTCTTAACCGATGACTTTGTGACTTAGTGGCTGCAGCCCTTGTTCCCTTGGATCCTCGCTGTCGGTGAGTGCCTTGTGTTGGGCAGTCCATAGTGCACTGCTAAGCGGAGAGCTTCAGGCTTCAGCAGTGAGGGACTGAAGCCTGCTTGGTCACACACAGCCATTGAAACTGAGATGGGAAACAGAGAATTGCAGTTTCAGAAAGAAGTGCCCAGGTTTTTAACCCTGGCAATTTGTTTTAATGAAAGATGTTAGGAAGCTTTTCACTTCTTCAACAGCGTTTTATACTGAAGTACTTATCTGTGTGTGGAAATGCTAAGAATGTACTTCATTCGTTCCATTATGCTTATGCTTTCCTAACATTTTCTTTTTTATGCTCTTTGTTTCCCTAGACGCCTTGTGAAGTACTTCAGTGCTTTTCTCTTGGCAGGGAGAACCTTTGGGATCAGGCTCCACATCCTTGCAGTGTATGCTGCACCTCAGGCCCATGGCATGAAGACTTCTAGGTAAGAGGTGTTGTCTGTTGCAGAGTCCCTAGTATTTCTTCCAGGAATAGCTTCCTATAGCTCACTGAGCTCTTCCTCATCTTTCTCAGACTGTTAATCCCTTTTAACTTGGTCCTGTATGTGCACTTTCCCTGATGCCACAGAACGCCTTCTTACAGAATGCTCCGTACTTAGCTGTGTTGACCTCCGTACTTGACCTGAGTCCCCCACAGCTCAACATAACAGCATGGCTTTACTTCCTATATTTCGTCTTCATACTTTTCTACTGGACGGTTAAGACCAAGGTAAAGCAGGACCTTTGCAACAAGAGTTGTAGCTTTTGGGTGTGAGAAGGTCAGTGAAATCCCCTCAGGATTTATCCTGAGATCCTATACCTCAGATTGTAGAAC
>NW_004524989.1:449236-474018 GCF_000260255.1 Octodon degus
TTGACATTGTCATGTTTCCTAGCTCTTCTCCTTTCCCTCTCTTGATTAGTTAGTCCTTGAGATCCTGCTTTCCTTTTGCTTGTATTATATCTTTCTATTTGTATTTCTTCTTTGGAGTTCTTATACTAGGGAGACTATACAATATTTACACATGTGTGTCTGGTTTATTTCACTTATGAGTATATGTTCAAGTGGCATCCACTGAAATATAAAGGCTTTGAGGTTATCATTCTTTATAGCTGAGTAATACTCCATTGTATAAAAATACCACATCTTTTTCATCCGTTCCTCAAGTGATGGGCATCTTGGTTGTTTCCAACATTTGGCTATCACAAGTTGTGCTGCTATAAACATAGGCACACATATGTCACTATGATATGATGTTTTCAGATCCTCTAGGAAAATTCCCAGTAGAGGAATAGCTGGATTAAATGGGATTTCCTCTCCAAGTTTTCTAAGGAGTTTCCACCCTGCTTTCCATAACGGTTGCCTCCATTGCCATACCTCTGCTCCGGTGAGTGTTACCCGACCTGCCTTGGATTTTCTCACAGGCATTCCTGTCAGATGCCTCTGCACTATTCAATTGCAGTTTCAGAAACAAGGGCCTGATGTTTTTTCCCTCACACCTTATTGTCATGAATGATGTTTTGTAGCTTTGCACTTCATCCCCCATTCCTATTTCACTGTTTAAAATATGAGAAATTTTTTTCTTTTTTGGCAGATTGAACTCTACTGAGCCATCTCCCCAGCCCAAGGAAAATTTGATAACTCACTTTACTCCTTGCTTTGGTCTTGTTGTATGCAAACTGCTGTATGTTGTTTACTTTTCCAGGAAGCCTTGGTATATAATGCAGTCCTTGTCCCATAGCAGAGATAACCCTTGGGATTTGGCTGCATGTACTTCTTATATAAGGTGTACTTTAGTCATGAAGATTTGCAACGTCTGTAGCAGTGTCGCAAGAATTTGTTCCAGATTGAAGTTCCTGCAAACCATGGAGCTCTTCCTCTTCTTTCTCAGAGTCTTAGGTCCTTGCAGGTTGGTCCTGTATGGCGGCTTCTCTGATGTCCCCTAAAGCGCTCTTACAAATGCTCCATAGTGAGCTGTGTTCCTATGGGTGTCTTAAGTTAGCTTCTATTGCCAGACTTCTGCTCTTGTAGGTTTTACCCAGTCTGCCATGGATTTCTTCACAGGCTGTCCTGTCAGATGGCTGTGCACTGTAATTGAGTCTTGGGGCTATAAAGCAGCATCCTTGGGCACATGGCAGGCTCTGCAGACCCTTCTTTCAGAGTCACCTTCTGGGGGCTCTTCTCCCTATCCTCTGCCTACCATTTTTTGTTTCGCTTGTTCACAACCTTCTTGTTGAACCAGTTATTGTCCTCCTACTGTATTGGTGCTACTACATGTTGGGATAAAAAGAGTTAGTATAGAGACGTACTAAACAACCTGCAGGGCATGTGGAATAAAGAAACAACAAAAACAGGGCAGCAACAGCTGAGGGAGTAACCAAGAACACTTGGGATTCAGGGACACCCTGTTTTTGTGTTCTTACTCCCAGATGCCAAGTAGGTTCTCACGTTTAGCCTAAACATTAATCTTGGACACATCCGATGGGATCTTGGTATGTTCACCTAAAGTAACCCGAAATCTGAGACTCAAGATATATAAAAATGAAGGGTTAAGGCGGGGCAGCAGCTTTTTGCTTGAGGCGTTACTTTGCTTACATTGAGTGTCCGTGTGTCTTTTTTTGCAGTTATTTGAGTGTAACCTCCTAGCGTTTTGTGTTATATATGCCTTTTTTCTTTATTCTGATTGTGTTTCTCCATTCAGATATTGACATATCTCTAAAAAATGGCACTCATCGCCTAATAAAAGGATCTCTTGGGCTTTTGGTTTTTCAGTGTTCTGTTCTTTAACTAAAATATGTAAGAAACTCTCCCAGAGGCATATTTGAATACAAATGATGAGTGAAATCATAATGAATGGTGATGTGACATTTCCTGGACATGTAGCAATAAACTCCTTTTGAAAGAGGTTTCACGTCTGAGGCATCATGATCTGGGTTGTGGCGACATTTTGAAATCTCACACATTAATTACCGATCTAACCTTCTCAGATAAAGAAATGTCCTACATGATGTTGTACATAGGAAACATTTCATTGGCCACTTTTGGAAGTCTCCAGTAATGGCATGGTTACTCAGAGATCTCCCCTTCAGTGTGCAGAGGGCAGAGGTGGGGGTCCTGCAAGGTTCAGCTGAACACTGCTTCCGAGGACAGGAGACCAAGAGCAGAGGGAAAGGCTCTGCCTTCCTCGCCAGGTCTGACCAGAATCAAATCTCCTTCCCTTGATGCTTAGTCACAGTTCTGTTTGAGTACAGCAGGAGTCTTTGGAGCATCAACGACAAAGTAGTGACTGCATGTTAAAGAGTTGTAGTCATCACATATTTCTTAAAATACCGCCTGTTTCTTGATATAGTATTTTCAATTACACCCCATTCATACATATTCTCTGTATAGTTAAGAAGGATTGAAGCCTTTTGTTCATTAGCATTGTTGCCTGGTAGGAGCAGGAGTCTCAGACCCTGAGATGTTACAATTAGGTTATTCTTTTTAAGGAAACTGTGGTTTTGACACCTTTAAAATCTTCTCTCACCAGAAAAGATAACAGGACTGTGGGAGCTAGTCCTACCTGTTCCAGTGTCTACTAAGTGGCTGGTTAAACGTGTACCATGTGATGTCATGGAGTTCTAGGATGCAGGAGTCCGTGAAGTTTTGCACCATTTAGTGCAGAAGGCTCAAGCTTCAGTGTCTCCCCTCCTGTCCCAGGAGTTCTTCAGCACAGGCAACTAAAAACACTTCTTGTTCCTCATGTCCCCCAACCCTGAAACTGCTCCTTACCACCCAATTGTGTCCTGTGTTAAGGAATGAGTGGCCCAGTAGACTAGCCATGATTTCAACCCCTTGCATGCTCTCCCCATATATTAGACCTCAGTGTCCTTCTTGGGATTGGCCAAGAGAGGGTGCTGTAGAGCACATGGATTTCCACCAGGACATCAAGGAGCATGAGGCATTGAAGGACTACATGGTACATTGTCCACCAGAAAAAAAGAATTTGCAGCTGGAAATCAAGGAGGTGTGTAGAGAAGTGGTTTGATTATTACAGGGCTTTCTCTGGGACTGATTTTACATTATAAACTTCCATTTTACTTTATGATGAAATTGTTTTATCATATTATACTCCTTCTAAATTTAGCCTATGCAAACTCATTCCATAAATCTATGTAAGGAGAAGGAAAAGTTGTGATATTTTTTGTAAAAATATATGCTGCCCTCCTCTTGTTATTTTCTGACAGTGTAAGCCTGGGAATGGAGGTCACCTGCCTACTGAGCCTTGTCTAGACTCAGTCCACAACGGAATTCTATACTGGATTTCAGGTTGTTAAGTCATATTCTGTCATAACTGCATTGACTAAGTTTGTTCAAAAATAATGTGAAGTGTAACTTAATAGTAACAAACTATCAGGCCATTTTCAAGTTCATAATATGATATTTTCAGATCATATGGTCCTTTTAACTTTTATTTATATTCTGATTTTGGAGTTAGGTTTAAGGTGTAAGGTATGGTACACAGGTACTTATCCTGTGGTGTGCAGCCCCAGCCCCCAGTATTACTTTTTATTATAATTGTGACTTTCATGTGTTGTTTTCTGAAATTTTGTGTCTGTCCAAAATTTGCAAGATTGAATCTTTTTTTCCATAATTTTATTGAGAAACAAATAATAATAAGACAGTTTCAAATCAAATTGGTAGGATAGAGGCTTGTTCCTCTCTCTCTCTCTCTCTCTCTCTCTCTCTCTCTCTCTCTTTCTTTTTTTTTTTTCAGAATTAGGGAATGAGCTCAGACCCTAGCGCTTGCCAGGGAAGTGCTTATTCCCCTGAGCCATCTCCCCGCATAATTAAATCTTTAAAAAACAACTTGTACAATTTTATCTGTAAGCAAGATAAAGAGGTGAGGTCTGTGCCAGGCAAATCACAATAAGAAATGAGAGGCACAGGCTTCTCGTCTGGTAAAGTAGCATGCACAGTTCCCACTCCTTTGGCTCCTTAGCTGCTTGTATGATAAACTTGAAATAGAAGGATATAGGAATAGGAGAGGAACGATGTCTGCCCTTTATATTCATCTAAGTACGTCTATACCCATACCCATCCTAATGTTACCTCAGAATTTATTGCATTGTTGGATATCAGTTTTTTTCTAAGTATTAACCAATCGCATTTCCACAAGAGAATATCGTTTTCTGGTATTTACATCTTCCTTTACCCAATTAATGTGTTTGATTTGACTATTTGCAATGCCTGCTTGGAGAAGCACAATCGTAACAGTGCAACAGTACACATGCAGACTTTTCATACCCCCCTGGAATTTGTTGCACTAGCAGGTACAAGGAAGGTGTGCTGCAGTGGCCTGTCCAAATGGACTCCAGAAATGTGAGGATCCTAGAAGCCCTGTGCAGGTGTTGCTATCGTGAGCTAAAGATGAAGGTAATTAGAGTCAGCTCTGTCTGAGTCTTAGGTAACGTTGGGAACCATGGACCACGTGGAGAAGGGGAATTCTCTTCTGCACCCTGGGGGAGGGCATCGTGGCAGGGGCCTTGGAGACAAGGGCTACCTATGCCGTGGCACACAGGACAGGAACCCTCCCAGCCTTCGTCCTTCTATGCATTGGGCCAGTTCTCTCCTCTAGGAATGATTCAGTCTCCCACACGTGACTCTCGGTGTCGCACAGCTATTGCATCTGTCGCATTTTAGACTCCATTCCCTAACTGCCACAGTGGGATCACAGCTTGTATTTTGGGGGTTATGTGAGCTGTGTATAGTCATCTGTGCGATGTGTGTACCACTCAGTGGTGATTCAAGACTCGAATTGTCTCAGGTCCTGAATGCCAGAAATTGGAAAGTGTGTTGTCCTCTGTGGAGCTCCTTCTCTTCCCGCTGCATCCCCACCCCTGTGATTCTCCTTGTGCACGCCCACAATAAATTTTCCTATGATTCTTTGCTTTGCTAGTTAAAGAGGATTTGTCACTGGTTGCCTGGACATCTGGTGAGCCACCATGCAAATCCCACTGGGTATTCAGAGTGATCCAGGATCCTGGGCTCCTGCTGTGAGCCCTGTTCTGTGCTGCCTCGCTTGGACCCTTCCCATGGACCCCACGGGGCTCAGCACCCAGCTGCCATCAGGATGGGCTCACATTTGTCCACTGTGAGGTCTGTAGCGGGCCTGTTTCCTGGCAGCACCTGCAGTTTCTGCTCATTCTTTCTCAATGTAAAAATGCTTCTTCTCAGGGTGGTGAGAGGCACAGAAATTCAGGTGGTGAAATCACATCATGTGAGTAGATAAAGGAAAATTTGCTCAACACTTCAAAGTCTGATCAGAAATTTCACTTTGGCATCCATGGGAATTATGTGGAGCCAGATATCCACTGCCTAAGTCCTGTTTCTCCGTCTGCCCTGGCAGTGCTTGCATTCAAGAGTGGGGATGGCAGGCCTGAGGATCCTGTGAACTCAAATTACATTTTTCTTTTTGGCATCCAGGGAAGAAATTCAGGGTGTCTTGCTGTCAGGGTTCTGTGCACAGCGAGCAACGATTTGAGCAGCTAGTGTCCAGTACACAGAGTTCTCTCATTTGGGGAGTTCAGAGAGCTCCCGTTCCTGGGAAGGGTCATGCAGGTGAGCACTGTCCAAGCCTGTGTGGGCATCCCACAGCACCTTTCTGCTGTGCATCCTCTGCAGAGGGTGAGAAGGTCTAAATCTTCCAAGGTGTTATGGAAGCTGAAGGTGGTTTGACCCTCTAGAGATACAGCAACTGATCATGGGGACCAGGAGCCCCCAATATCCGGGCTGGGTGTCTCAAACTCCTTGTCCCCATTCCTTATAGTCCACAGACATACTGGCCATAACAGTGATTTTCCTTGTCTGAGCTGAGGCCTTTGTGACTTAGTGTGTGCAACACTGGATCTCTTGAGTCCACAGAGTTGGTGAGTGCCTTGTGTTGGGTTCTTCATGCTGAAGGGCAAAAGCACAGTGGGTCTGAGATTTCAGCAGAGTGGGACTGAGGCCTCCTGGGTCACACACAGCCATTGAGGCCCAGAGAAGGTTGATGAAATGGCATTTTGAGAAAGATGAGCCTGATGTTTTTTTCTCTGGCATTCAGGTTTGATGTAGCATATTATGTAGCTTTCTACCTATTCCTTAGCATTTCTTATGACACTATTTAATAGTGTGAGGAAAAGTTGAAAATCCAGTTTATTCTTTCCTTTGGTCTTATGCTATGGAAACTTTCAATTTTGTGATTCTTCGTTTTACTACACACTTTCATACGTACTTCAGTTCTTTTCTCTTGGGAAAGAGAACCCTCGGGGCCTGGCTCCACATACTTACAATGTGTTCTCTACCTCAGCTCATATCCTGAAGACTTCCAGAATTCGCGCGTCTGTCACAGTGTCTAGTAATTCATCCAGAGTTGCGTTCCTATAAACCACGGAGCTCTTCCTCTTCTTTCTCGGCCTCTTAGGCCCTTGTGTCTTGGTCCTGTGTAGGAGGTCTCCCTCATGGCCCTAAAAGTGTTCTTACAGAGTGCACCCTCTTGAAACATGTTCTTGTTGTGTCTCTAGTTTAGTTCTAATGCTGTACTTCTTAGTTTTACCTAATCTGCCTTGCATGTGCTCACAGGCAGTCCTGTCAGATTCCTCTGTTCAGTGTTTGAGTCCTGTGTTTGAAAAGTGGCAGCCTCTGGCCAATGGCACCCTCTGCAGGCCCCTGTTTGCTCTCTCCTAGAATCTTCTGTGTGCTGTCCTACCCTGAATTGTGTTCAAGTCTTGCTTGTTTTATTCCTTCCCAGTGTCCCTGCTGAGCCAGGTACTCTCCGTCTAATTTGCTACTGCACTTTAAAAGAATTAGCAAGTTTGAACATGTCTTGTGTGTACTATCCTGGGGATTGTGATTTATATGCCTTTTTGCTTCATACTGATTGTCTTTATCCTACCAGATACTGACACATCTTGTATAAATTCTACTTCTTGCATAATACAAGGATCTCTCCATCTTGCACTTTTAAATATCTGTGTTCTGTTATTAAAATTCATAGTAAACATTCCCATAGGCACATTTCAATACAGCCAATGTCTAGAATCATATCCTGGGATGGTGTGTCTCTCCCAGGGTCCAGTAGCCGTGATCTGCTTTAGAAATAGGAGGTTTAAAGTCTGAGGAATCATGATCTGGGTTGCAGCAGTATTTGGAAATCTCCCACAGGAATTACCAATCTAACCTTCCCAGATGAAGAAAGGTCGTGCATGATGTTGTGTCTCTACACAGTACGCATTTCACTTGACACTTCCAGAAGGCTCCAGTAAAGGCCATGGGCATGCAACGGTCTCCCCTTCAGTGTGCAGAGGGCAGAGTTGGGGGGTCCTGCAAGGTTCAGCTGAACGATACATCTGAGGACAGGGGACCAAGAGCAGAGGGAAAGCCTCTGCCTTCCTCTCCATGTGCGTCCAAAATCAAGTCTCCTTCCCTTGATGTTCAGTCACAGTTTTCACAGCAAGTGTCGTTGCAGCATGAAAAGCAAAGTAGTGACTCCATGTTAATAATTGTAGTCATGTATTTCTTAAAATACTGTCTGTTTCGTGATGTTATGTTTTTGGTTAATACCAATTCATACCGATTCTCTGCACAGCTAAGAAAGGTTTAGACAGTGTGTTCATTAGCAGTGTTGGAAGGTAGGGCCAGGAGTCTCAGACCCGGGGATATTGGAAATACGTTATTCTTCTTAGGGAACCTTTGATACTATACCCCTTAAAGCTTCTCCCTCCTGAAAGGATCAAAAGACAGTGGAAGCCAGTTCTGCCTATCACAGTGTCAATTAAGTGGTTGGACACAGGTGTGTCATGTGATGTTATGTTGCACTGTTTTCCAGGTGTCCATGAAGGTCTGCGCCATTTCCTCTAGAAGGCCACAGTGTGTGTGTCACTTCCTGGATCAGGAGTTCCTCAGCGCAGGGATCTCACACACTTCGGGCTCCTCATGCCCATAGCCCTGAGTCTGCTCCTTACAGCGTCATTGTCTGCAGTTAAGGAACCAGTTGCCCAATAGCCTGGCAGCTCTTCTACCCCCATGCATGCTCTCCCAGCACATTAGAGCTGTGCGCACTAGTCGGGTGTGGCCAGCAGAGGGTGCTATATCCCACGTGGATTTCCACCTGGACATCAACATGCATGGAGCAGTGAACGCGCAGGTGGTTTATTTTCCACTAGAAGGAGAAATTTGCAGCTGGAAATCATGGAAGTCTGTCTAGATCTGCTTTGAATTTTAGAGGGCTTTCTATGCGCCTGACTCTGTATTTGTTCAGCATCCACATTGTCCTGGGTTGAAAATGAAGAGAAGGTGTCTTTGTAATTTAGTCAAAGAGATGTCAGTTGGCTGCTGGGACATCCAGGGATGCTGTTTAAAGTCTCTCTCTCGTTCTGTCCTAGCCCAGTCTCTGCTTCATGAAGTGTAGTCACAGGAATGCTCGGATCAAGTCTCTCTCTGGGACGTTGGTGTAAGAAGGCACACATACACTCGGGTTTCTCCTGGAGTCTCTGGTTACTTTGATTTGCCAAAGCAACAGGAGAAGAAACGAAGCCCCTTCTGTTTCATTTTTTCCTTTTAACTGAACTCTCCCGTGTAGTCGACTTTACCTTTTATGTCCTTTACATGAGTCTTAGTAAAAATGATATGAAAATAGTTTTCAAATTTGAGTTGGAATCAAATATTTTCACGTTCCTCTCTAATGCTGTTTTCACGCCTTGTGTGTCTATGTAGAGCTCCTGCGGAGTGTCACAGCAATTTTCATTTTCAAATCTCTCTTCTTCAAGGTCACTGTCATGGATTGAAGGCAGAGCTGCAGGCACCTGAAGACGTGTTGGCATCTTGTGGTGATGGAATGCTGAGGAGCTGTCTGGGGAATTTCAAAGTGGAGAATGAACTATGCTTTACATCTCTAACAGCATCCAGTAGATGAAACTGGGGCACTCATTTTGTGGAAAGATCCAGGTAGTGAATATGTAAGGTGTGGTGGGCCACACTTGCTGACTCCTCATTATTCATTTCTTTTCTGAAGCTCATGTTTCAGGAGTTCAAAAATTTCATGAGCTCACAGGGCCCCTGTAGCCAGCTCCTGGCGAGAAGATGCTTAGTCGGTTTTCAAAATATATATGTTCTTTTTCACGTACATATATATTTCATGCTCTTAAGTAATTTCCTTTAACAATTGGTGCTCTTTTGATATAGATGTGACAAGAGGTGGGGCTGTCACATTGGTTTTGTGAATCTCTGACTTAAGATCTATATTGCATTGTTAGAAATACAGAAATGAACTGTGGAGAAATCTACATCTTTCCAAAGAACAGAAGAGCAAATCTGTTGTCTGGCATAGCAAGGCTCACAGTTAACCTTGGTTTCAAAACAAGGAGCAAACCCTTCCTCATGAACTGTCCTATTATGATCAGGATGTGTTTAAGCCTTCTGTCAGGGCTACAAAACTTTGTCTGCTCTTGGCCCATAGGTGTCCTCCTGCTTGTGATGCTGTGGACAGAATACATAGCCATTACACCAGAAGGAAGAGTTCAAGGCGTTGTTCCACTGAATTCAACTTTAGTGTCACCCACTGATAGCAGAGCTATGGAATCTGACAAATTCTCTCTGAGAATGGATGCCTGAGTGTGCTGGAGCTTCCTGACATGGTGGGGGGAGACCCCACAGCCACTGTCAGCCTCAGTGAGCATGAGATTGTCATCACAGCCCAAGGAGGCCCGGGCCTCACTGCCCTCCTCAGTGTGACAAGTAGCTTCCAGCAGCTTCCCGTATAACTGCTGCCTTCACTTCCATCTTGTTGTTCCCTGAAATCTATTAGGAAAACCACATAAACAGAGGAAGGCAGTCATGAGAATTGAGTATCCATAGGAAGGCATACTCACTGCCCTAATTGTTGAGCCTCTTAGGGCAGCTGTGGAATCCCTTCCCAGACCAACACCGTGCACATCCGACTGTACATCCAGGTCTCCCACTGAGCCCAGGTCCACGCCACCCTGAGCTATCTAGTAGGTTAATGCCCAGGTGTCAATCACTTGGCTGTTGTGCTTAATTAGCATGTAGAAGAGGTAAAAATTCAAGTCCTGGGTGCGTGTGGAGAGC
This sequence comes from Octodon degus, assembly GCF_000260255.1. Classification (NCBI taxonomy): domain Eukaryota; kingdom Metazoa; phylum Chordata; class Mammalia; order Rodentia; family Octodontidae; genus Octodon; species Octodon degus. The sequence goes on from NW_004524989.1 coordinate 459,470, forward strand.
TTAACATGGGCCTTCAGAGAACAATGTAGCACTGGGCAGGGCTTCTGTGGCCTCCATGGCTTCCAGCCCAGGTGCAGCCCTTGGTTCCTTGTCATGTGAACATTTTCCTTCCAGGGGAAAGATTAACTTCCAATAAATCATAGGTAATGGACAGGGTAGTGAGGTGCTGAGAGAGGGGCAAGTAGGGTGAGAAAAGTGACAAATTCCCTAAAGCTAGAGAGAGTGACTGTGGTCAGTTCACTGGCACTTAGAGAAGTTAGGCTTCCTTCTTTCTGATGCCATTGGGAGGAAAGAATTCCCCCTCTTTTTGTTCATTATGTTTTTTCTGGAGTGGCTTTGAGGACCTGCTCAGAGGCCATCTCCAATCTGGGAGAAGAGCATGTTAATGTGATGCAGACCCCTAAGCCCTTAGCAGACGCTGTTCTCAAAAACTGTGATCAGGAACATTCCCTGGGATGTTTCCTGGAAAAAAAAAATGACAATTCTGCTTTGAGCTGAATCTGGCAAGTGCTTCAAAGAGCAGGTAGCACTCATGCCAGTAGTGTGACTTTGGACTTTTCAACAGTATGTAATGTGAGAGGTTAAGCAGGTGGATATAGAGGCAGAAATGGGCATTTATATTGGGTGTGTGTAGTTTTTAGGTGAAGTCTCAGACCTGATGAACTGGGTTTAGAATATGAGGGAAAAAGGTGAGTCATGTGTGTCTGCTTTGTCTGCCCCGGTCTGGATTTCCCATTAGGTGCATGCTGTGCTGATGGCTTCCTATTGGCAGGGAGGCCCTATTTTGCCCACAGATGTGTCAGTTGTGGATTTTGCCACAATCTCTCCCAATACCTCATGAGCTTATAGGTAGAACCTCAGAGGTCTGTTTACTCATAGTGGCATTACCACTGACTTGGTGTCTGCAGAAGGCCTGTTGGAAGAGTTGGCTCTGTAAGACAGAGCATTGCACATGCAAGACTCCCTTCCAGAGTCCTCCCGTCACTCTCCTTCCCTGCAGTTGTGACATTACCACATGCAGCTCCACTGTGCCATTCTCCTTTAGGCTAGAAGCTTGTGGAGTGTAGACATGAACCAAAGTGCACCTCTGTCCCTTGAGTGGCTGGGTGGTGCATTCTGTCTCTGGCAGGAAACTTGAGATACGTTAGCCTGGAGCACAGTGCACAGTGCTGGAGAAAACTGAGAAAATTGTACTGGGTGCCTTCAGAGTGTGCTGGACATTGGTTGCCATAGATTGAGTGTCTGAGGCAATAAGCAAGACCCAGCTCCACCCGAGAAGCCAAATTGAAAAATGTCTTCTTTTTTCCCTCTCTGTTGTATCAAGACTCCAAAATTATGGCTGGTGCCACCCATCCTTGGGGTGGATCTTCCCATTTTATTTCTAAGTCTATATGTCCTACCTCAAAAGTCACCACAGCTTATCTCTGTAGCTGTGCTCCACTGATCCTGTTAATCTTTGAAAATTGATACCACCTTGAACTCTTCCTGCAGAGAGGTTCATGGATAGGTTTCCTCTCCTTGGCTTTCTTGTAGTAGCTGCATGAACTTTGAAAATTCGTATCACTTCATTGATCCTATGTTGTGTCTATTTATGTGAGAAGAATCTTTAGAGCACCTTAGCGACTTCATGGTGATCACAGTACTGGAACACAGTACTGAGACTGTCACCAGCTCTGTCAGGCTCAGCAGACTCAGCTGTTTAGAGAGGAGATTCTCAGTCCATGCTGAAGTTGGAAAACCAGTTCTCACCGGTTTAAAGTCACTTTTACCATGTGTCATGGCTTGAACCTGGATGTACCCATAATGACAGTTAGAGTTATAGCCAGGTATTTTTAGAGCTGCTGGGATCTATGCTGTATGAATATGCACTGGGTTTTGTATCTTTGTTAAATGTGTGAATGCTGACTACATTCATCTAAGGTATTAGCATAGTTCTGGGTATGGATAATGAGAGGACTCCCCTGTGTGGATGGCACCAACCTTCAGGATAGTGGCCTAGATGGGACATGAAGGAAAAAGGGAAGGCAGGCTTGCTGCCTCCTGCTTATCCTCCAGGCAGGATTTTCCCGCTGTCATTTGCCTCCGTGCTGTAGACAGCTGACCATGCACTGAAAACTATGTAATGTCAGCAAAATTTCAACTTTCCTCATGGGAATTTGGGTGTTAGTTCTCTACCTATCTTAGTTATTTTTGCCCATACTTAGTAGGCATCTCTTTAGGCTTTTTGGTAGATTCAGCAATACCTAGAAAAGTTGGAGAAAGGCAGTGGACAGGGGCTGACAATCACATCTCTGAAGGACGGTGTGCAGGAGATTGCCCTACTCCCCGCAACATCTGCTCACAGTCAAGCACACAGACATTTCCTTAAGAGATTTGGCATGGAAGACCCTGTTTTAATCACCATATTTTGTTTCAGGGTGCAAAGGTGCAAATAGTGTTGAAGCATTCCAATCAGGCTTCACTGATGCTGTTCCCTTCCTTTGCAGTCTATGCATGCGCACTTAGAAAGTTGGCTCTGAGATCACCAGTTGTGCAAAGCAGAGCCTTGGCCTGAAACCCAGGGTGCAAAGGACCATACATTGTCTGAAGGATTGTGTAGAAGGATTGCGATGGAAGTCACAGAATTCCCAGCCAAAACCATGGAGCTCAAGAATACCCAGGCTCGGTGTTCCATAATCCTGTGGCCCCAACTCTCAAGGACACCATACAGCACTAAAGCTCAGAGATAATGTTGCGCTTTTTGCATGTGATGGGGGAGTCTTTGGAATGGATTTACTGGCATGAAGAAAATGACACATAGCTGGTGGCAAAGAGAATGAGTGTTTCCTGGTGAAACCATCTGAGGAATTGAAGTCACAGTTTTCTGGACATAGGTGATGTTTCTTATTAGCTCCCTTTGAAGATTGAATGTCCTGATCTCTAGATCATTTAATCTCCACATGCACTTACTATAACTAGAGATGCTCCCTTTTATTCCTTATCAACTTGGCTCCATATTGGGCAGAGGGAGAATTTCAGCTAAAAGGAAAAGAGCCTGTAGCTGTTGTAAATCTATGTTTAGCCCCATGCTTCGGCAGCTTGTAGTTTGGGTCACTTTTGGGTTTACCAGAGCAGGGAGACTGTATCCTCAGGCTGCGGGAATGCTTAGATTGATGAGGTTGTGGGGTGGATAAGTCAAAGCTGTCCTGTTCGGCATGGGTCTCATGTCCGCAAATGTTAAGTGGGTTTAGGTGGTCTGGGTCCCATTTCTGGTCCAATGACCTTTGCTTCTGGATTCATTGCATTAGAGGTAGACAGTATTACACTATGCAATCCATACCAGAAGGGGCTCCACTATAGATGAATTCCATTTGCTTATGCGAACAAAGCCAAATTGTGAATATGTATTTGTGTTCCTTTAGGTTGTGGGCATCGTTTGTACCCAGGCATGGATATCTTTCATGACTATAGCCATTGCTTGCATCTTTCTGCATGGGATGAATTTTCCTGTTTCTAAGAGAAGACGCTTACTTTTCCCTATAATTGTAGGTGTCCATGAAAACATGATGTCATGAAAGGAAATGCCCACTTTCTTTGCAAGGGGAGCACTGGATATAGAGGAGGGTCACAGGCAAATTTGATTCCAGATAAAGGGTTTGTTTGACAATTTTTAAATTATTTTTTATTAATTTTATTGAGCAAGAAATAGCAATGAGACAGTTTCAAAACAGGTCAGTAGGACAGCTACAATCATTAATACCTCGCATATGTCTTCCCAGTAGTCATTCACAATACAAGAGGCAGATGTGACACTATTAGTACAAAGAGTGTCACAACAATAGTCTCCTATCCAAACACTATTAGTACAAATCTTTTTTCTCATTGAATTAAGAGAAAGCAGCTGTGTATCTACCCTATTTTGTATATACAGATACAAAGTGGTCCTTCACTTATATCTCCTTTTTGACAATATATTTCACAGAGACAAAGCCTGCGTGATCTGTTGAATGAACTTTTCCTGAGCTCTGTGCTGGGCATGCTTGTGTAAGTTCACAGTATTTTTAACTTCCAGGTGAGCCAAGGTAAATCTCAGCCATGCATGCCAGGGCATAGCTGAGCCCCCAGGCCCAGGGCCATCCAGGTCTTAGAATGTCACCTCTTAGCAGTAGTTTGGTGATCCTTGCACATTCTCTGCTCTGGTGGGGACAGTTTCTCCCTGTCCTGCAATGGTTCACACAAGCACCAATATGGACTGAAAACTTCCCACTGGCCAAATGTAAGAGGAATCTACAAGCACCTGTGCACAGGGGAGGCAGGCATTTCTTGATTATGTAGTGGCCAAATGAACCTTTGATTAGGGGTTGTGTGCACCCTTTAGGTATTGTCCACAAATGGCCGGGGTGTTCGCTATGAGCCCTGGAACCAAGAGATGATGTCCCAGTGGCCTCTCTAATGCTGACTTTGTGACATGAGTTCTTCCACAGAACTGTGTTTCACAGTGCTAGTGGCAGGATTTCAGTGCTGGTTAGCCTACCTTCAGAACTCTGCCACCGCCTTCCCTTGCTAAGTGACTAGATTCTGGAGCAAACTACACAGTTTGTTTTGGATAGTGATTTTGGTTTTCTGGGAGAGGATGCCCTGGCATGAGGGCCCTAGCTGGTGCCTGCCACCTTGTGGAGCGGTCCTATTGGTTCCTTGATCTCTCTGCCTGCCTACCAGTTTAGTGTAACTTCTATGTTCCAGTGCTCTGGTGTCCCTCATTATCAGTGACAGTCCTTTTGCTTGGGACCCAGAAGCAGCTCCAAGCTTTGAAATCTGACATTCGTACTTTAAATCTTTGTGCAAGCAGTCAGGATCGATCTCTGTCTTTCTCTCTCCTAAGTCCACCCTGAGGTGCATAGGATGAGAGTGAGAAATGGACATTAGCTTTATGTAGATGTTACCCTTGTATCATTTGTCAGCAAAAGATTCCATGTGAAGGCTGTTAGCTCTGTCTTCCAGCCTGTGATTCTGTTAGGCAGAGATCAGGCCTCTGCCACAGACATGAGAGTCACCATCGCATACCCTGTAGTCAGAATCCTTCTAGCAGAAAGCCTCTTCCATCTGCATTTAACATCATCTTCCCCAGGAGGCTGTTCATTGAGAGGTCGCAGTCATCCACTCTCTGCACAGAGTCCTGTATGGGTCCTCCTACTTTGGCCTGCAGCAAGTCATCTCCCTGAGGTGTTTCATGTGTCTAGATTTACGCTGAGATTTTCCTATAAAAGACCCTAATGTGGGCTTATAGTAATATTTTTCTAACAGTGGTCCCTTCTCTTCTCCATTCGGGTTATAGCTGAGTGTGGAGCTCCACTGAGCACGCAGGTCCCAAGTCAGCTTCTCAGCATCTTTCTTTAGGAGGCAGCGAAAGCAAGGTTCCTGAAGCAGGCGGGACATCCTTGGGACACAGTCTAACTGTCTTGACGACTGCGCCACCAGGTGGTAACAGGATCTTATGACTTGTGTTATGACCCGTGTGTCAATTTCATTTGTGTCCCTGAACAAAGAGGAAGAAAGGCTTGGTTATATTTGGAAATCCTAAGGCAGAAACCAGAGATGGAGCCTCTGATTTGTTAGGACAGCGTTTTATTGTGTGTTTCCTGGAGGAAGGCGTGCTCCCCAGCACATTGGTGGCTTCATTTAGGGGCCTAACCACTTGCGACTTTTGGTGATAAAAAGCAACAGAATCCTGCTGATCCTAAAAGCTCTTAGCTGGCACCAATGGTTGGCAGGTGTAGAGCACAAACATCTTCTTTATTTTCAAGTGTAATTACAACTTCATGTTTCCTATAAAACCCAATATTTTCTGGTTTACAGGTTTGTTCTTCTCTCTTACACACCTCAATTGAAGCTTTCCAACGTAGATAAAGGGGAACATCAATTCCTGAATAGAAGTCCTTGCAAATCTGACCTGTTCTCATGAAGTCATATATATAGTGTAATATGGCAGAAGTATCTCAGGGGAATGACAAAGTTTTGAGGTCCTTAGGCAGCATCAGCCCCCAAATGTTGAGGATTTTCTTACATCCCTGGGGATGCCTACTCCATTGAGCAGTTCCTTATGCCAATAAGAGATCCTCCTATTGAGATGCAAGAATTGGCTGACAGGTGCCAGGCAGAGATAGGCAGAAAGCATCTGTGAAGTGCCAGCCTGCAGCCCAGGCAACACTTGCTTGAATGAGTCCATCACTGTGTAGGAGTTTGGTACCATGCCATGGGTAGTCTCACTGGTGTGCTCTATTCAAGACGGTCCTGCACCTTTCATACTCATTAATCCTGGTTGCCAGAGCAGGAATTGAGGCATGCTCCATGATGCCTGACAACTAGCTAGGACGTGATGCTCTAAAAACCATTTTACACCTCCTTGAATGTCTTGTATGGCCCTGCGGAGGATGGGATATTTCTGGGCAGGAACAGGTTCAACCCACACTTCGCTTTCACTCTCAGGGCTACTTGATTAGCAGCCTGCCCAGGAGGTTATCACGGTCCCACACCCTGGTTACCTTATGTGTCAGGATATGGAACTTGTTTGTTCCTAGCTTTTGTGAATTCTGTCATTAAATTTTCCACTCTTCTGCTTGTGGCAATTTAAGATTTCCCATCATAGCTCTAGTTGAGCCAGTCTTAAGGCAATTTCCTTGCATCCAAAAGGAATTTGGGTTTGTAATTTTTCAATCAGGCTTCTTACCATTCGGGGACCTGGTCACCTTAGAAGACACAGATAATGAGCTGGCCCTCTGGACCTCTGTGACATATCTTTATGGACAGTCCCTGACATAAACATGGGCATAGTCTGTTTCAAGCAGATTTCTCAGTGTGTGGTTTGCCAAAGTTACTCCATAGGGTCCTGCCTAGCCTCTTTTAAAGGTTTTTGAATATGCATTTATTGGGCTGCTTTTAGAGGTTTTTCTGTCTAAGTCCAGTCTGTAGAAATACACATCACTACAATGTACTTTTCCTTCAGGCCTATTTGATCATCCCCTTGGAGAGGAAGAAATAACCACCTGAGACCCAGTAAACTAACATAAAATATTTTTTGTCTCCCTATGCACCTCAGGGTGGACTTAAATTCACTTTATAGCTGAGGATAGCATTGAACTAAAAGCTCTGCCTAAGTATAGTGAAAATTAGGATTACAGATGTGTGCCTTCACACCAGGCCTCATTATATATATATTAATAAGATCAGACATTATAAAGGTGATCTGCACGCTAGTGGAGATAGCTGAGTAGAATAAGCACCTGCCTGGCAAGCTCAGGTTCCTGAGTTCAATCCCTGAGTTCTGAGTTCAATGCCAGGCGCCATTAAAAAAAGAAAGAAAAGAAAAGAAAGGGGTTGTGGGAAGATGACAGAGGCAACTGGATCCCTCTGGCCAAGCTAGATTCCCATGGATCAATGATCCTCTGCTGGGGTTGCCTTTTCCTTGCTTTAGGAGGATGGGCCATGAACCTGGATTCCTCTGTCCTCCTGAGCTACATAGTCTCAAATGATTCCAAGTTCATTGCCTGTCCAGCTGTCCTGGGATTCCTATATATTTTTGATAATGGACTTCCACATGAATTGCCTTGCCGTTCATATGCTCTCCAGGTTTGTCATTATCTCTCTAAGTTGTACCATGCGTCAAGTCACATAGAGAAAATGGAGTATTGTAAGAAAAAGAGAATAAAGTAGAATTGGCTGTGGGCAGAGTTCCTAGTTAGAGACCCACAGAGTGGACCATTTAGATGTCTATCATTTCCAACCATCCAATCACTGCGTGGAAGGGTGGGGCCATAGGTTTGTCAAAGAAGCAAAGCTTGGTGTCCAGTGCAGTTACACTGTCAGTGGAGCAGCTGGGCTTCCGTAGCTCGTGTCCATGAAGGAAGTGGAACGTGGCGGACCATGCGGTGGTGAACTCCTTAGCATCCATTCGTTTTCATTCTTAAGTTGTGGCTTGGGAGGTAGGTTTCAGATTGCGTATGTGGTTATACTTTATGTGCCAGCGTGAGGAGTCTTCTGAATCATTTCATTAGTACAGTATTGGTCTCACCGGTCTGTCCGCGGTGACAGTCTGTGGGTTGAACTTCCAGATGAAGAGACCGCAGGTGCTTAAGGCTGAGCGGGTGTCAGCTGCGTATGGCACAGTGGTCTTGGGAGCTTGGTGACCTCTCAGGGGACTTCCTCAGTTTAAATTCACTTGATTGTGACCCTTGATTGGTACTCTGCGACATGCTTGTGAGCGTCGTGGCTGAAGAGTGTTCATGGCCCTAGCAGCTGGGATATAGAAAGATGGTTCATGGCTTGCAGCTTTCTGGAAGGTCCGCAGCTCTGTTGGCCTCAGGGTTGTAGTGTAGGAGGCAGCGTGCTGAGGCGTTCAGGTCGTTTACCTTTTTCAAGCCTGGTGTTACATCCTCATTGATGGTGTTTAGGGCTTGTCGTGTTTTGACTTGCAAATCAGGAAAGAGTTGGTGTGGTTGGTTTAGCAGGGGTCAGCCCAGGACTAAGTGGCCTTTGAGCAGCAGAGAGCATCCCTTGGTTCTGTTTCTTGTACAGGCCTGGGTAGATAGTGCTGGGTTGTATTTGTTTACAATTGGGTCTTGGGGGTTTGCTTCAGATTTCTCATTAGAGACCTTGAGTGTGTTATCTCTAGCCAGAACAGCAGCAGAATAACGGGCTCAGGGATCCATACTGGGATTCTGTCAGGTTATAGCTGTGAGCGCCTTTTGGAAACAGGTTTCCTTCTCCTAGACCAATACAATGCAGTGATTAATACAAACCTTCCCTTTAGGGTAACTTCCTGTGTTTCCTGATGCTAGAAAGGTGTTTCTTTAATGTAATTTCAACGTAAAACTGAGGAAATTCATGTCTGTCTTGTGCCTTACTGACTGAGAATTGCTTGGTCCTTGTCATTGAACATATGGTGCCCTCTTATGGATTCTACTCATTTCTATTTTTTGTTTTTTTATTTTTAAATTAATTTTATTGAGAAGCAAATAGCAATAAGACAGTTTCAAAACAGGTTAGTAGGACAGTTGCAATAATTAATACTTTGCATATTGTTGTCTTCATAAAGTTATTCATAGTATAAGGTGCAGACATGATATCCTGTCCAAACACTATTAGTACAAATCTTTCATCTCATTGAATTAAGAGAAAGTAGCTTTGTATCTATCCTAAATATTTTGTATGTAAATATGTATGTTTTTATTTTATTAATTTTTTATTTTAGGGAATGGTCTACAGGGTATTCAGGATCTCGCTACTAGAGTGGACTCAGTGATTCTCCTGTTTACAGCCTCCCACGTGCTGGAATTATACGTGCACGCCACCATGCCCAGTCTTTATCACCATGTAAGCGTGCTATGGGTGCAGGGCCACTTTGGGAATCAAATCCTTGGCCCCTGCGCCTGCTTGTGGGCAATTCAAATCTGCTGAGCTATTTGGCCGACCCTTGTACATATGTAATTAATGTCATTGTATTTTACCACATGTGGTGCTCAGAAGTCCGATGTTCCTCTGATGTTCTGTGCTATTTAACAGTGGCTGCTTCTTCCTTTCAGATCTGAAAGGGAATCAAGTTCCCAGGGATCATTTCTCATATATTATTTGACCATATAATTTTGTGTTGGTTTTTAATGACATTGACTTTGTTTAAGTAAAATTGTATTTGTACTTGTTTCTCAAATGCATCTTAACAAACACTGAAGGCCGGCCAAGTAGCTCAGTGGATTAAAACACCTGTTTAGGCGGACACAGGGGCCTAGAGTTTCTTCCCCAGTGTGCCATGCTGGCCCCACCAGAGAGGCGCCCTGAAATGACAATTGAGACTGGACATGGTGGAGCACGCCTGTATTGTCAGCACTTGGGAGGCTGTAAACAGGAGAATCACTACGAGTCTGATCTATGCAGTGAGAGCCTGTAGACCCTGTCCTAAGTACAAAAACAAGCAAACAAATAAAAACCCAAACACCGTTTTCATAATATTTCATTTGAAATGAGTGTCCTTGATGGGCCTCTGAAGGTTTTTATTTTTATTTTTTTGTAATTTGTGCAGGGTATCACTACACAGCTTCAAATTGTAGTGCTCTTCCTGTTTTCAGCCTCCCCAGCACTGGGGTTACAAGTGCATGCCTCCACACCCAAAGTAGCTCACTGACGCAGGACTTGCAGCATTGTGGAGGGGGTAGTGCGTGGCATGTGGTACCATGAACTGAACTTCAGCCCCTGCTCTTGCCTAGGCAGAGATTTAGTGGCTGAGCTATCTCGATGGCCCTCTTGTTTCATAAATATACCTTAACGAACACTGTTTTCAGGATGTGAGATTTGAAATGAGAGCCCTTGATGAGCCCCAGAAGTTTTCATGTTGGTTTTATTGCTATGCTTGCCCCTCATTCAAATTTTCCAAATACGATAGGATTTAGTTCAGTATTTTACATGCTAATTTTTGTTGCATTCAATTATGCTTGGTTCTCCAGTTTTCTACAAGGGTCATTGAAAGTTCCCCTTTAAAGAGTCAAAACTTTATTTTAGGGCATTTGCTTTTACAACAGTTTCTTTCATCACAAATTATTAAGAAATGTTTTCTCCTGACTGTTCTGTAAATGTCTTTGGAAGCAGATGCATAGTGTCCTTGAATTTTACATACAAGACCTTGATATTTTACAACAGTGAGTATATTCAGCCATCTGTCCTTGTCAGAAGTTAAAGTGTGGGAATTTATTTTACAGATCAATTGTCTGTGATACATTATTACATTTAATGTAGGGCCAAGCCTCTTTCATAAGTCTTAAAAACATTTTTATTTTCAATGTAGATCTAGAACATTTTCTGTTTTAATTGTATTTTTCTCTATTGCTTTACTCAAAGTTGTGGGTCTCCAAGTGCTAGCAGGCATGACTTTTATTGTAGTTTATCATGAAATTGCTTCTTGACATATTATGTTCATGAATCATTTGGCCTATGTATTCGTTAGTGCATAAATCTACCTAAGGCAGATAAATGGAGCAGCATTAGTCATATAAACACATTTCTTATCCTTGTGTTTGTTTTCTGAGAGTGTATACCTGGGAATCATGGTCGCTTATCCTGTCAAACACTGTTCACATTCTCAATCCACAATTGAATTGCACACTGAATAATAGGTCATTTAATCATATTCCGCCATAAGTGTTTTGCATAAACTTTCTCAGTAGATCATGTAAAATGTAATTTGAAAGGAAAGTAACTCAATGAGTTGTCCATTTTCAAGGAGTTAATGTAACCTGTGCATCATATGTCTCCTTTTTATTCATTTTTTTGTTTTGCTGCTAGGCATCAGGTTCAATTTGTGATAAAAGTGATACACGTGCAGTTCCAGTGGCACACAGCCCCAGCCAGTAGTTTTATAGTTATCATAGTTGTGTGTTAACTGTACTGTCTGTCCTGAAATTCAGGATTGGCCAATGTCCGCATTGTTGTATGTATGAAAAATCACATAGTTAAGTTTATCAGTTACCAAGATGAAGAGGCGAGTTCTGAGGCAAAAGCGTAGGTGAAGAATCGGAACAGGGTTTTCATCTCGACTTCTAGTTAAGTATTCCCATCTCTTTGGATCTTTAATCGTAGCAGATAAGTCTGAATCCTAGGACATAGGAATAAGAGATGACCAGAGTCTACCTGTTTGTACTCATCCACATTGTTAATATCTTTATCAATTCTAATGTTGATTCTGAGGATTTAATGTTGGATGTCAGTTTTCACTAAGGATTTAAGAAGGAAAGTGCAATTACAAATCAGAATCTCCAAATCTGGAGTTTAACATTTCCTTTACCTAATTAATGTGTTTGACTTGACTGTAGTTGAAATGTCTGCTTGAATAACCTTGAAATGAACAATGTAGCATCAGAGGGCTTGCAGATAGCTCAGCAGTCTAAGCCCCTGCCTGGCAAACACAAGGACCTGGGTTTCATCCCCAGCACATCACACCCTGGTGGGCTTGAAGCTCGGCTTAATGATGCTTGCCTGTAATCTCAGCACTGGGGAGTCTGAGACAGGAGGATCACTAGAAATCCAAACTGCATGGCGAGGCTCTATATCAAATAAATAAATAATAATAATTTTCTAATAATGTACCATCAGACACGCAGTCTTTTCATCACATCTGCAGTGTGTTACACAACTAGGTATGAGGAAGGTGACCTGCACTGTCCTGTCCAAATGAACTCCAGAATTCCGAGGATCTTAGAAGCGCTGCACAGGTATTTCTACTATAAGCTATAAATGAGCATAAGCAGAATCAGCTCTATCTGTCTCTTAGGCATGTTTGGAACCCTGGACCTCGTGGAGGTGGTGCTGCCTGCACCCTGCAGGGTGGGCATCTTGGCTGCAGCATTTGTGACATAGGTCCCCTATGCCACAGCCCATAGGCCAGGAGCTCTCCAGTCTTCATCCTTCAATGCACTGGGCCCATTCTCTCCTATAGACATGATTCAGTCTCCCACATAGCGCATCTCAGTGTCCCACAGCTATTGCGTCTCTGACATTTTTAACTCCATTCTCTAACCACCACAGTGGGATCGTGGCTTGCACTTTAGGGGTCATGAGAATCATGTGCCGTCATCATTGAGACGTGTGTGGCACACAGCATGGGTTCCAGGCTCCTGTGTCTCAGGTCCTGAAGGCCAGAAAGTGGAAAGTGTGCTGTTGTGGTGGGTGGAGCTCCTTGGCTTCCCACAGCATCTCTGCCCTGGTGGGGCTGCTTGTACACGGCCACAAGATGTTTCCTATGTATGCTGGCTTTGGTAAGGAAGTAAGTTTCCTCACTGGTTACCTGAACATCTCCAGGGAAGCCACAATGCAAGTCCTGCTATGAAATCAAAACGTTGTTGAGACAGGTTTAAGTCAAATTTCATTTTATCCATGGGAAACCTGGGTCGGAATTTTTGTGGAAGGCCCCTTTCCAATGGGGGAACTAGCCTTTTGGAAGATGCAGGAAATCGTGGTGAATCTCCAGTCCCCTTCAATGACTCACTTCTATATCTAGGGCCCCAAAATGATAGGATGGCCCATGTATTTCACACAGAGCTCTCAAATACTGATTGGAGAACTCTTCTCCATAGTGCCCTCTCTAGCTTCCTTTAAAGGTTTTTTCATTATGCCTTTTTAGGGGGATCTTTTAGAGGCTTCTCTTGGCATCTCTAGCCTACCCTGTGGAGCAGAAATCACTCTAAATGTATTTTGACCAGGCCCATTTGATTATTCCCTGTATTGAGTCTTTGAGCAAGTAATAACCTGATTACCCACTAGTAAAATGTGTGTGTGTGTGTGTGTGTGTGTGTGTGTGTGTGTGTGTAGCTCAGCAATTCACTGCGCTCTTCATTCTGGCTGTGACCTCACTTGGAGCCAAGCCTGTTCTCAAACTCACAGAGATCTTCCTGCGCCAGCCTCCAGAGTGCTTGGATGATAGGAGTGCTCCCCTACACCCAGTTTCATCATATGTATTTTTTAATAAAGATTTCTACAAAACTTTCCTTGCCATTCACAAGCTTTCCACTTTTGTCATTATTTCTCTTTGTTTAGCAGGATAAATCTTTTAGCATACTAAATCTTCTATGAAAACTATGTCTGTAATGCTTACACCCTTCTTAGTTTTTTACTTCTCTTGTTGTAAACGTTGTGTAATATATTTTGCCATAGCTGTGTGGATTATAAAATGACCCTGGTGTTTTTCTTCTTATATGGTGTTTACAATTTACATTTCTGTTCTAATAGTGTTTGTAAATAGGATATCATGTCTGCATCTTGTATAGAAAATAACCATTAGGAAGAGAGTATGCAATGTGTTAATTATTGGAACTGTCCTACCAATTTGATTTGAAACTGTCTCATTGCTATTTGTTTCTCAATAAAATTATGGAAAAAAATAAAATAAAATAAAATAATAAAGTTGCGTGGCTGCCAGGAGACCTCTACCTAGCCACTCTCAGTTTTCTTAGGTTAAACCATGGAAGAGCAGAGGAGTGAGGGAGCTCACCCTATAATCCAAATACAGGTGTTACAGCATGCAAAATTCTTTAGCAAAACAATTAAATTCATTTCTAATTAGTAACCATGATTACTTTTACCAGTTACTTCATCTGGGAAACCTGACATTTTGTTCTTTGTCCAAGTAAACTTCCCTCAAAAGAAATAGGGATTTGGGCCCCTTCATGTTTGTGGATCTGACCTAAGAAGAGCAGTTCATGTACATGTTGTAATAAGATTAAATTATTACCCTGATGAGGAAGGCATTGAGGCCCTTAGGAAGTGCCTCCAGAAAATAATAGGGGAGTGCTTTAATCCCTGGGACAGAGTACCCAGGGGAGCCTTTCCTTCATGCTTGCACCAGGATCCTCCCTTTGAAGTGCAATGACGAGCTGGCTGACAGGTACATGGCAGACGCAGAAAGAACGCATCCACCACGTGTAAGCAGGTGGTCCCCGCAGCACTGCTGGTATCAGTGCCCTTAGTGTGGAGGGATTTGTTAGTATCGAGAGTGTGCGTTTTAGCGCCAAAGTCTTGCACAAGTCTATGGT
>NW_004524989.1:474968-478184 GCF_000260255.1 Octodon degus
CCTTTGACTTCTGAATGTCCACTTTTGATTTTTCCCAGCTTGTTACATGTTTAAGTAGCCCAGATGCACAGGATCCTCTATGTAGCCATGAATCAGCACTCTATGTACAGTCAAGGAACAGTAGAAGAGACGGGGTTAACCCCACAATTGTGATGTGAGGATGGCCTCTGCAAGAGAAATACTTTAAGCAAAACAATGACACATCAATTACAGTTGAGAACAAAGTACATTTTCCAGTTGGCTGAAACTTGTAACCAGATTTAATTTTCCTTTTACGAGGCAGTTTCCCTCAAAACAAAGAGGATTTGGACCCCCATATACTTTTCATCCACCATTGGGGAAATGGAAGTTACTGAACATCTTTTCATTACATTAATTTTTTTTTCTTACCTGAGAAGCCAGACGTGTAATTGGATCACGCACACTTGTGTAAGGCTAAGCGTTACGGCAGTGAGTTACTTTGGCACTATTTTGGTTCACTTCCCCCCCCCCCTGGAAAACTTGCCCCCAAGAGCCCACGACACAAGGTACTGTTTGTACAGCAGCCTGCAAGGCAGGTAGGACATATTTAAGTCATGGGTCAAGAGGTGATGACAGCAAGGGAACCAAGGGGAAGGCAGGAGAGGGACTTAGTGACAATATTTCTGTCAAGGGCCTCTTCCAATGCCCAGGAACTTCATCCAAGTTTCAGGCCCTAAAGTTTCCAGCACGTCTCAATAGCCTGATGTAGTAGTGAGGAATCACGTAGCATATCTTCTTGGAAAACATTTAAGATCCAATTTAAGGCAGAAAGCCCTGAGGTAGGTATTTGTTCCTTGCACCATCCGATTACACGTAGCATAATTGGATGGAATAAACAGACCCTTCACTGTACAGCAGATCTAGGGGGGCTTTTCCTTAGCCTTCTATGCTTCCAGTATGGTGAGTGATGAGTTTCTCCTGTTTATGAAGGAGTGGGCACCAGTTTTTGCGTTGGAGCAGACTGAGCCATGGTCACATCTTCAAGTGATGAACAAGCAATAACAACTTGGATATAAAGATGGTGGGGATCGAAGTGATGTGGATTGAATTAGTGTACCACAGTCCAAATACATGGAAATCCTCGGTCATATTTCATGATACAGAAAGCGAACTGATCAATATCTACAGAGGAGAGAGGAGAGGAGATGAAGAACCAGAGGAAAAGGAGAGACTTGTGAACAGACCATGGATACCTAGATGAACCGAGTACTAGGATATTAAGTCATGACCCAGCATGGAGAATTTCAGGCCTGAGTCCCCCTTCATAGGCCTGGGGTTGGACCAGAAATCAGTGTGTCCTGAGTCCAGAGTCCCTGGGATGAGAAGCACATCCACAGCCTTGGTCTTCCTCCTCTTCCTGTGCATAGTGATTCTCTCCTCGTATGCTGCCCTCTAGGGATGATTGAGTAAACTGGTAAAAAATATTAGTCCTCTGAATATGTGTCAGAATTTCACCAGAAAAGGGCTGGCAAAATAATTCAGCGGATTAAAGCACGTGCGTGCAGGCGCTGGGGTTTGATCCCCATGCTGTCACTGTCCCCAGGGCGTACTGAGAAGGCAATTGAGACTGGTCTTGGTGACAGGAGCCTGTAATCCCAGCTCTTGGGTGGTTCTAAACAGGGAATCACTATGAGTCGGATATAGTAGTGAGACCCTAAAAATCCTGTAGACTCTTCCCTGCAAAATAAATAAATAAATAAATAAATAAATAAATAAATTGTATTTCACCAGAAAATAGTAACTTTAAAAATGTTCTCATAAGCACATTAGGTGTTTGGCATGAGCATAAGCCTCTAGAAACCACAGGGGCTATGTTTCCTTTTCAAATGATAAAAAATAAATGCATGTGTTTATGGGATACCTATGATGCTTTTGTACAGGTTTGTATTGTGGACCCATCAAATTAAGATTTTTACACGATTCTTCAACTCCCATACTAACTTATTTTGTGCAATAGTGTGGACACGTATTCTCTTAACGGGATTTTGGAGTCTTGTGTTCCATTCATTGGTGTATATTCCACCTTGCCCTGTGTCAGTGATGGACCATGGTGTAGGAAGCTAATGCGTCAGGAACAGGGAGTTGGATTATTGCAGCTGTGTAGTCAGCACTGCACAAAATGGCCATGTGTCTACGTCTAGTGTCTTATCAAGCTTAAAGATGGTAAGTCATTGTAATCCACGTGATATTGCTGTGAGTTAACAGTTCTGCTTGGAAAAATGTGAGGCTCTTTTACTCTCAAGTACAGTGGACTGCGAAAATTCAGGGTGAGTGGAGAGGCTGGATTGAGCTAAAAGGGTTGAAAACCTCTGCCTTGTGGAACTGATGAGCACTTGACCTTGTTGTCCGAAATTTGTCCTGCATGTCTAGGAGTGTACCGCACCAGGCCTAGCAAGATGCCACCTCATCCTAGCGACTACAGAATTCTCTTGCAACCCATTTCTAAATTTTCTCGTGTCCTCTCTAGGTTCTGGGCTGCAAGAGTAATGACAGAGGTCTTCTAGGAAGAATATGGAATTGACCTTGTCTGGGTAAACTGTGTTAACCAGATTTCTCAATTTCTGACAACAAGTGCCATGGCAGAAGGAAAACCCTCTGTATCTGGCTACTGAGGATCTGATATTTTAAAAAATAGAACAGGGGACAAGGAATACAACGCCGTTGATGTAATTGGTTGATCCTGAGATATGGATAGAGCTGTTTTTTTATTGATTGATTGACTTTTTTTTTTTTTTTTTTTTTTTAGTGGAGTCGGGGATTGAACTCAGGCTCTTGTGCTTGCCAAGCAAGCGCTTATTCTACTGAGCCATCTGCCAGGCCCCAAAGCTGTTTATTTAAAGCCTCACACAGACTGGATCGTTTACATGCCTATCATTTCCAAGAAGCCAATCACAAGATTGGAGGGTGGGGCCATCGGCACTCAGTCAGGTTCTTCTGCGTGTCCTGTATAGTTCCACTGCCAGTTGAGCAGCTGGGCTTCCGCAGTTCCTGACCATGAAGGAAGTGGAACATGGCGGCTCCTCCGGTAGTGACCTCCTATGTGTGAGTTTATTTTCATTCTAAAGTGGTGATTTGTGCTGTGAGTTTCAAGTTGGGCACAGGGTTCTACTTTATGTCGGAGTGTGAGGAAACTTCCTGATCTTTTTCTTGGTAAGAACGTCCCAGTCACCGCCCTCTTGGCGGTCACGGTCTGCT
>NW_004524989.1:478494-480210 GCF_000260255.1 Octodon degus
GCAGTGTGCTGAGGCGTTCAGGTCATTTTGTCTTTTTAAGGCCTGGTGTTAGATCTCCTCATTGATGGTGTTTAGAGCTTGTGTTCTTCGGTCTTGAAAAATAAGGGAAGATTTGGTGCAGTTGGCTGAGCAGGCTCATCCCAGGACCAAAGCGGCTTTGGAACTTGGGAGAGCATCCCTTGTTTGCATTTTTGTACTGAGGCCTGGGAACATATTGTTGTCTGTTTACAATTTGGTCTTCATTCTTTGCATAAGACGTGTTTTTAGCGACATTTTCGGTGTTATTTGTAGCTTGACCAGTAGCAGAGTAACATGCTGAGGAATCTGTGCTGAGATTGTGTTAGATTATCACTGTGAGCTCCCTTGGGGAATAGGTTTCCCTTTCCTATAGCAAGAGGATATTGTGATTAATACAAACTTGATTTAGTGGCTTCTCCGCATGTTTCCTGAAGCTAGTAATATTTTACAAAGTGATTTCCATGGGAAAATAAGGACATTGGTGTTCCTTGTGTTCATCCCTGAGAACCCTGGCCCTTGTCATTGAACACTAGGGTGCACTTTTATGCCGCAAACTCATACATTTAATATTGTTGTAGTCTACCAAGTAGACTAGTGTTATTAACACTTTATGGCATCATTATTTAGGGCTTCTTGGGGAAAAAAAAACTTGTGCCTTTGAGACCTTGAAGGGCAGGAAGTGTCCAGGGATCTCTTTCTTATATTCTTGTGCAGTATAATTGTGTGTGGGTCTTTTTATGGCATTGTTCTGCTTTGAAATTAAATTTCTTTTCTCCATGTCCCACAAATACTCCTTAAGGAGCAGTGCTTTCATGCTCCGTGATTTGGAATCAGTGTCCTGGATGGGCGCCTGAAAGTGTGAAGTAGGCAGTGCTGCCTTGATTTCCCCACATCCCATTTTTCCAAACGGGAGGGGATTCAGTGCAGTGCTTTATGTGTTAATTTTTCTTGCACTCCATTGTGGATTGTTCTCCAATTTTCTTTTCTTTTTTTTTGCAGAACAAGGGATTGAACTCAGGCCCTTGCCCATGCCAGGAATTCACTTATTCTCCTGAGCCATCTTCCAGCCTCTTGCCAATTTTCTAATAGTGCCTTCAGAATTTTCAGTGCATAGACAATTAGTTTATATTTCAGTGACTTTGATTCCTACTTGTTTCTTTCATTACTACGTTTTAAAAATAAATTTTCTCACTTGCTACAGTTTTAAATGTTATGCAAGCAAGTATTAGGCACATTTTCATTGTATGTGTAAGATCGTGATATTTTACAAAAGTGACCCTTGTTAGCCCTTTGTGGTGGCCAGCAATTAAAGTGACGAAATTAACTTTACAGGAGAATTCTGTGTTTGTTGCATTAATATACTAGAAGGTGGATGTAGCCTCAGTCATTGGTAAACGTTAAGAAAGATTTTATTTCGCATCAGTGTAGTCACAAAACTAGTGATTTAATGGGATTAATGCCTATTCCTTTTTTCACGGTTATTGGTCTCATATTGCTACGTAGCCTTTCAAATATGTTGATCGTGAAATTGTTAACATATTATATGCGTTAAAAGGATTTTTTTGCATTAAAATTTTAGCTGTAGAATTACCTTAGTGGCATATGCACCTGTTTGGCAAGCCTAAGTTCTTTTTTTTATGAGCAGAATATATTTATTGAGAGAAAGAAAGCTCCTGTCCAAGAGAGGGACAGGAGGGG
>NW_004524989.1:487791-488915 GCF_000260255.1 Octodon degus
TGAGCTAGAGATGAAGGTAATTAAAGTGAGCTTTGTCTGAGTCTTAGGGAAAGTTGGGAACCATGGACCACATGGAGGAGGGGAATGCTCTTCTGCACCCTGGGGGAGGGCATCTTGGCAGGGGCCTTGGAGACAAGGGCCACCTATGCCATGGCACACAGGACAGGAACCCTCCCAGCCTTCGTCCTTCCATACATTGGGCCAGTGCTCTCCTCTAGGAATGATTCAGTCTCCCACACGTGACTCTCAGTGTCCCACAGCTATTGCATCTGTTGCACATTAGACTCAATTCCCTAACTGCCACAGTGGGATCACAGCTTGTATTTTGGGGGTTGTGCAAACCGTGTACAGTCATCTGTGAGATGTGTGTACCACTCACCAGGGATTCAACTATCGAATTGTCTCAGGTGCTGAATGCCAGAAATTGGAATGTGTGTTGACCTCGGTGGAGCTCCTTCAATTCCCACTGACTCCCCACCCCTGTGAGGCTCCTTGTGCACTCCCACAATAAATTTTCCTAGGTATCTTTGCTTTCCTAGTTAAAGAGGATTCGTCGCTGTTTGCCTGGACATCTCCTGGTGAGCCACCATGCAAATCCAGCTGTGTATTCAGAATGAGCTAGGATCCTGGGCTCCTGCTCTGAGCTCTGTCCTGTGCTGCCCAGCTTGGACCCTTCCCATGGAGCCCCACGGGGCTCAGCACCCAGCAGCCATCAGGACGGGTTCACATTTGTCCACTGTGAGGTCTGCCTATTTCCTGGCAGCACCTGCAATTTCTGATCATTCTTTCTTGATATAAAAATACTTCTTCTCAGGGTTGTGAGAGGCACAGAAATTCGGTTAGTGAAATCTCATCATTTCAGTAGACAAAGAAAAATTTGCTCAACAGTAAAAATTTTCCTCAGAAATTTCATTTGGCACCTACTGGAATTATGTGCAGCGAGATATCCACTGCCTAAGTCCTGTTTCTCCGTCTGCACTGGCAGTGTTTGAATTCAAGAGTGGGTATGACAGGCCTGAGGATCCTGTGAGCTCAAATTACATTTTTTTTTGGCATCCAGGGAAGATACTCAGGGTGTCTTGCTGTCAGGGTTCTGTGCACAGGGAGCAATGATTGGAGCAGCA
>NW_004524990.1:0-1778 GCF_000260255.1 Octodon degus
TACCTCTGCTTGCAGCAAGGCTGATAAACCCCAGCCAGTGCTCTTTCAGGTTGAGCTCTGCTGCTAGAAATGGGTTCTCAGCGCATGTGCGCAGGCAGGATGCTCTTCCATTTCTTACGGATTCCTGATGCACAATAGAAAACTCAGTTGGCGAGCACAGCTGATGACTGTGAGGAAAGCAGTGAGCATGACTCTGCAGAGCGAGTCCTTTACACTTCTATCCAACCGTGAGCGCCCGATCTTTCTCTGCATTTATCTCAGTCAGTGTCACTGACAAGTGCGACCCTGATTTCTGTGGTTCTGGGTCATCACTGCTGTGGCTTTGCACACAGAAGCAGAGTTAGGAGTCTAGCAGCTCTCCTTAGGGAATGCCGGGATTAAAACAGAAACTGGAGGTCTGGGCTGGAGGTGGAAACAGAGGGAGCGTTAAAAACTGTGAAAAAGTGAATTCTCTCTCCTTCAAAGCAATGAACATTGTTTCCAAGGCTAATTATTAGATGAAATAAAAATAAGATATGATAAATAAAACAAGGTAAAAACATGACAGGCAAAACCTGATAGAAAGTATAAAATATCACCAGCTCTCTTTAAAATTTCAATAAAACAAAATTGCAAATCTACGCTAAAAGGACTGCTCACTGTACCACAACCACCAGCAGTCTGTTATGCAAAATACTCTATGTTGGCAACAAATATACTTGGAAATTTTTTAATTGTAGAAAATATGCCCACAGATTCATTTTTGTGAGAACATGTGCACACATCTCCGAAGCCCTAGTCTTACACGTAGCACCCTCTAGCCCATGTCTCCCCTGGACACCTCACACTGCACCTCCACATTTAGTCTCATCTATCGATGCCTAAAAATACTCTGTGGAGAAAGGATGGAAGAAACAAAGATACGATGAAGAAAAGAAGCGCAGGTTTTAAAGCTTCTGTCTTTCAGCTCAATTCACCACAACAAACTATAAAACCTGCCTTGCTGCCTTCCGACAGCAGAACAGGTAAAGAAAACATGACATGCAAATGCAGTGGAGCGCTTGTAGTTCTACAGAGACATCGTCATTTGCAGGAAAACAGACGGATCTGCAGAACACCGTGTTGAGCCTCATCGGCCAAATTTCAAAAGTCAAGTACTGTGTGGATTCCCTCTCGTAGGCGCTCTAAAAACATGCCATGAAATTAGAAGGGAGGTTTCTGAGACAGGGGGGATGGGAGGGGCGCTGCTGTCATGGGAAGGTGGGTGTGTGCAAAACACACAACCCACACTGAGCAATCAAAACAGATGCACAGGAGGTGCGAAGGGGACAGACCGAGAAGGGCGGCGGCGGGCCCATGGTGCGCTCCCCAAGGGCTCTGGGTGGCGCTGGTGCTGGGGTGATGATGCGCAGAGGCAGCGCGCCTGAAGAAGCGGCCCTCGGGCGAGGTCGTCGGGTCACAGGAGCAGCCCTCCCTCCTAGAGGACAGGACCGACTTTCCAGGGACCTGCCGCTGTCCTCCTGAGGGGTCGTGGAGGAGGCGGCCCAGAGCACTGCAGCTCCGCTCCCGCGTGCGAGGGCTGCTTCGCTCTCCCCAAGGCGCACTCAGCACCACGCACTCGCTGCTCAGCACAGCGCAAGGGCCTCGCCGGGGACAGCCCTGCCTGCCTGGGACTTCTCACCTCCCATTTTCTTAGAAAGCCTCCCGTTGCGCTGAACCGCCATGGAATGCGAGGGCTGCTGGCAGCCAGGAGAAACAGGCAGAGGCCAGCGAGGACTCTCGCCCAGGGCTCTGAGGGG
>NW_004524990.1:2253-5490 GCF_000260255.1 Octodon degus
GTGACAGTCTTGTGTCACTACTAGAGTGCCGCAAGGCTTCAGCAAACTGCCACACTCAGTGCACTGCCAGACGCAGTTCCGAACGCCATCTATGGCTGTGTCCTGTGGGACAGGAAAGACAGTGGAGAAGAAAACTTCAATGCAGGGATATAAGGGGCACTTTGGAACCGTGACAGCGAAAACGTGACAGAGAAAATATGGTGCCGTCAGTGTGCGTTTACATGACTTACTTGTTTTTCTTTTTCTTTTTTTTTTTGTCTTTTTATGGCAAGGTCTCCCCACACAGTTCAGGCTGTCCTTGCACTCACTTTGCGGCTCCGGCTGGTCCCTAGCTCATGACAATCCTCGTGCCACAGCCCCCGAGTGTTGGGCTCACAGGCATACACCACCATGCCTGGTTCTGTAACTTCCTCTTAGACTGATGATGTCACTGAGAGGGTAAAGAGGAGCATGTAGCTTTCACATCAGCTGACCTCTCTTATTTTTAAATCATGTTGCTGCGTGGAATTTAAAAGCTGTATGGTAGGAATGTGTGAATGATTTGACTGAGTTATTTAGCAATTTGTCAATTTATTCTGAGACAGAACGATCCCAAGTGGGCAGAGTGCTCCCTGCTGCAGGAGAAGCTCAGGTGTGTGCTGAGCTGGCCAGGCGGCGCCCTGCTGAGGTCCGGTGACGTGTGCCGCAGGGCCCTTTTGTGCCTTTCCAGTCTTCAGAGGGTGTTTTAAGTAGATCAGTGTCTCATGTCACAGTCATTCCTGAAATGAAATTTTTAAAAATTCAAGGTTTTTTCTTCCAAACTATATTCACGCTTATACAGAAAATTGCATCCCAAAAATGTGTCTTCCTACTCCCCAGTCTTAAAAGTACATTCAGTGTCTTGGCAATAAGCAAGACTCTGCCTGGGATTTCTCTTGTTCCCTTGCTACTCTGGCCTCTTTTTGTTTTTTGCTTTTTTTTTTCTTTTTTTTGGCAGAACCGGTGATCGAACTCAGGCCCTTGCGCTTGCCAGAGAAGCGCTTATTCCACTGAGCCATCTCCCCGGCCCCTCATTTTGTTTTTTTAAAAAACTTTTAATCATTTCACAAGACTGTGATGCATAAACAAGTAAGTAAAACACAGCCATGTCTAATTATTCTATCCACAGGTCTCGTTTTGTGCTTTGTCATTACTTTTGTTGACTGAAATATTCTCTCAGTAGTAAACTTTTTATATGTATTATTCTATGCATTAATATTTAACACTATTAGGAACTGCAAATCTCTAAGCTCTTAACCTAAAATGTTATGCTGATTTCTGCTTAATGAGCTTGCTGGTTGCATGGAGGTCTTCGGCTGTGTGCATGTGACTCATGCCCCTCATGTCTCAGGATGTCTTCTTCCAGTGACTCCTCCCATGACAGCAAGAAGACCTGGTGCCGTTCTGCTGCCACAGCACGCATCCTGCTTTGCCAGCATGGGGGTTTGTCTGTCACCTTCTAAGCCTTCTTGTTACCATGTGCGGGGAAAGCAGTCTTCCTCACTAGCTGTGGTTGCTGTTCAGCCCCCAACCCCAGGGCCAACCCACAAGTGGAATTCAGTGAGCTCTGCTAAATAAGTTGATCCCAAGGCTTCCTGACTCTCTTTAGTATTTCTTCTGCATCCTCCACAGGAGATGCTGTGCATAATGGTTGCTTGGTGAATCCATAACTGAACGATGTACACCGTCTTAGCAGAAGAGAAATGCGTGGGCTCAGTTCTAGTGGGGAAAGTCTGAAACCAGCTCCTCTCTGGGGCTGCTACTTCTGGAGCTCTGGAAGGAAAACGTCCTGCGTCCTCCAGCTTCCTGCCATGGCTAGCTGGGCGGCATCCTTGCCCAGGCACTCTGTCAGCCAGTTCGCCCTCCTCCCAGGGCCATCTTTCAAAGGGAACGTCAGTCATTTTAGAGGAGTCCGTGTATGTAAATGTTCTCTCTCAGCACTAAACATTCCTTTTATATGCATTCCTCTGTGCATGAATATTTAACATAGAGTTAATGTTACATAGTAATATTATTAATATAATAATACTATTATATAGAGTATATAACATTATGTGGAGTACATACAATACTCTATTATATACTGTATTATATAGAGTATACAGTATTATATGGAGTATACAGTATGCTCCAATACACATTCACCTAATTAATTACACTTCTAAGACTATTTCCAAATGAATCCCCTTGCCAAGGTTCTGAGGAGGCTGTTTTCACCCTTCGGGGGGAGGATAGCCGTGGATGTCCATAATGGGACATTGGAAAAGAGTCCAGGTTCTAGATTTGGGTAATTACAGACCTTTTCTCCTAAACCGTTTACTACAGGACACTGAATGTAAAATAAATCCAAATGCTCTAAACTGTAAGTAATAAGAAAAAAAGTTTTGTTAGCGGTAGTGATGAAAGTGCCTTTTATCCTGTGACATGGGCAAAAATATTACTTTTGATTTCTATTATTGTGCTGCCCAATCGTGATTGAAGCTACTTTTATCAATCACCTCATGTATAAATAATACAATAGTTATTTACTCTTTGTTTGTGGAACATACTGCTGCTGCAAAAACTCTACCTACAAAATAATATTACATACTATCATTCCAATTTTCCAACCAAGACAGAATATTTAGAATAAGATCCTAAGTGAGAAACTTTTCCTACTTTCATAAGGGGGAAGTATTTTTTTATTAATTTTATTAAGAAACAAATAGCAATGAGAGAGTTTCAAAACAAGTTATAGGACAGTTTCAGTAATTAATACACTGCATATTGTTGTCTTTGTAGTAGTTATTCATCATACAAGATGCAGACATGATAGTCTGTTCAATAGAACATATTTCATTCTGAGTTTGTGGTTATTAAATGTCGGGTCTCTTAATTCAAATTTTACTCTATTGGCCAACAGAAATTTCTAGAATCTGGCACTGTAAACCAGATACTGGTTAAAACTTTAGCAAATGAATGAATGAACTTTACCTTTTACAGTACTAGACAACCTGTATGTTCACCATGGCCTGGGCAAACCAGACCTTCAACTCTGACTTCATCCTGCTGGGAATCTTCGACCACAGCCCCACGCACACCTTCCTCTTCTCGCTGGTCCTGGCCGTCTTCACAGTGGCCTGCGTGGGGAACTCGGCCATGGTCCTGCTCATCTACCGGGACGCCCAGCTGCACACGCCCATGTACTTCCTCCTCAGCCAGCTCTCCCTCATGGACCTC
>NW_004524990.1:6250-7001 GCF_000260255.1 Octodon degus
GCCCATGCTGAACCCCCTCATCTACAGCCTGCGCAACAAAGAAGTGAGCAGAGCTTGGATGAAGGTGCTGAGGAGCAAGCTTTGAGAATATGTTGCCTAATTTTCTTTCTGCTTTGCTCTGTACTACATTCTTTTTAATACTCTTTTTCAAATATATTGCTCCCATTCCCTAAAATACAAAAAAAAAATGTATTGCTAAACGCAATGCTTAATGTCTTCATACGTTTATGATAATAAATTTGTGGAGAAATATATCATACATATATTATTTTAGGCTTCGAATGTCATATGGTGTTGGCTTTACAGCATTACAGAAGAGTTGTAAGTTAATGGAGGCCTCCATCCAGATTCCAGAAAGAAGCCTAACAGGTCAACATTTGCCCATCAGAGGGCAGCATGTAAAGCTGTGAGAGAAGAAAAATTGAACTGGAAAGACGAGGGACTTAGAAAGGCCAAAATTTGAATCGGCAGTTTGGAAGAACCCAGGAACTGAGTGGATCCAACAGGCTGAAGCTGCCCAATCCTGGGGACTGTGTCTCTCACCACAACTTGCCCAGGTGCTGGACAAGGACCTGAAGGAAGTAACACTGGCACTGCTGGGTGTGAGTCCTGCTTTGGTTGGCTTCCCTTCCAAGCTTTGTACTTCTCTCTGCTTGGGTGGGAATGCCTACCTTGCCAACTGTATGCCAACAGGGTTCAGCCTTCCTTTTAGCTTTTATAAGGACTCATAGCTGATATTTTATCCTGTGTC
>NW_004524990.1:23422-24378 GCF_000260255.1 Octodon degus
GCACTTGGATAAATCTTTATTTTTCCAATCTGTTATCAGGTGGTTGTAGTCTCCACATCCAAAGCTTGGCTCCTTGAGAACTGACAGCAATCATTGCCACTCTCACAGCAAAGCGAATTCCCTAGCTGGCCATCCAGCCATGATTTGATGGTATTTTACCATTTTAAATTCATCTTCTTACCAAACTTAGATCGTGAGATTTAATTACATGACCTGGGTTATAATGGACTGTGTTTCTCTGGCATCTACAACGTATTTTCCGCTTAGGGGAATATTCTCAATATTTCTATTTTTAATAAAATCTGTGAGTTAAAAATGTAATATTTTAAGGGTGTAATTCAGTAGTTTTGAATACATTCAAAGGCTTGTATGAACATTAACATGAATCTATTTATAAAGTTTTATTACTCAGAGAACAAAACTCATAACTATGAGCACTTATTCCCAAGTGCCTTCTGCCCATGTTCTTGGCAATTGCTTTCTTTCTTTCTTTCTTTCTTTCTTTCTTTCTTTCTTTCTTTCTTTCTACTTTCCAAGTTCATCTTATTATACCCTATTTAAAGTACAGAATGATGCAATTCATTTTGGAGTATCAGTACATGCATATAATATATTTAATTATTTTATATCCCAAACTCCTTTCTTTTTCCTTGTCTTCCTCTAATTCCTTTCTCATAGCACACAGTGTTTCACTTTTGTTGATTCTCTCTCTCTCTCTCTCTCTCTCTCTCTCTCTCTCTCTCTCTCTCTCTCTCTCTCTGAATCTAGCTATCTACTCTTTCAGATTCATGTCCTTGCAGGGGAATTGGAGACCATCATGCTAAGTGACATCTTTTCTCATATGAGCAGTCTGCTACAGAGAGAGAGAGAGAGAGAGAGAGAGAGAGAGAGAGAGAGAGAGAGAGGAAAGAGACTGCAATGAGAAAGATATCAGAAAGCAATGGCCGTGACTCATC
>NW_004524990.1:24478-25398 GCF_000260255.1 Octodon degus
ACAAAGGTTCTACAATCTGAGGTACAGGATCTTAGAATAAATCCTGAGGGGATTTCACTGACCTTCTCAGACCCACAACTCTTGTTGCATAGGTCCTGCTTTACCTTGGTCTTAACCATCCAGCAGAAAAGTATAAAAACAAAATATAAGAAGTAAAGCCATGCTGTTATGCTGAGCTGTAGGGGACTCAGGTCAACAATTTCTGACATTGCCCGTCAAGTGGAAGACCCAATACTATTATGGGCCACTGTACTCTTTTAGAACATTTTACTGAGTTTACACACCTATAATATTCAAATAACGGAACTTAACAAAAAAAGGGTATACAGATGTATGTCCATTTTGTATCTGTGTATTCAAAGTGCTAAGGATAGATATATAGTTACATTCTCTTAATGTACAGCAATTAACCACTAGGAAGAATGTATGCAATGTGTTAATTATTGAAACTGTCCTACCAGTTTGATTTGAAACTATCTCATTGCTATTTGTTTATCAATAAAATTATGGGGAAAAAAGAAAGAAAGATATCAGAGGCAGACAAGAAAAAATGAGAGGAGTATTGGGGATAAATAAATATAAATGCATGTGCTGATACTCCAAAATGAGTTGCATTATTCCGTACTGGGAACACAGCTGTGTTTGCAGGGGTCCAGGTGGTCTGAGGCAGAGGAAGAGGAGCCCTGATGAGGACGTCCTTCTGGGGGCTACCGCGGCCCTGGCTGCATAGCTCCAGGCTGTGGAACACCACACAGCTACAGCGCAGCTGGCCCTGCCTGCGGTTGGCCCAAGAGAAGGGTCCATTTCCCAGGATGAAATTCCCAACACATCCTGTTCCCCACCACTCATTCACTTAGCAAATGACAGATTCTCAATCCTGTTGAACAACAGTACAGGACAGCACACACTTTTTACTTAGA
>NW_004524990.1:26393-31663 GCF_000260255.1 Octodon degus
GACGCAAGACTGAGGCCGCCACAGGCCACACAGGCCAAGGCCCCAGCCGGGCTGCTCTCCCTTCCTGTGAGTCACAGTTCCTGTGTGACTGTGGGCACATGTCTACTCTTCTCCTCCCCAGCTACTGGGCAATCTCTGTAGTTTGTCTCTACAGATTTGCTCTTTTGGACATTGCAGAATGGAATGGCAGAGTGAGTGGTCTTTGTGAGTGGCTTCTTTCCCTCAGCAGAATATTATGCTGTCAGCAACACATTCTTTTGTACAAATCATAATATTGCTAAGATTTGTTTGTTCTCCTAATTGATGGGCATGTGGCTTATTTCTGTGCTTTGGCTCTTATGATTAATGTTTCTACAGATGTTGACAGATAAGTTTTCCTAAGGACACATTTCCAATTCTTTTGCCTGTGTATATTGAAATGGAAGTTTTCAGACACATGGTAACTGTCCATAAATTTTAGAAACACTGCCAAACTTTTTCACAGAAGAGTTTCATTTCCATAAGCAAATGTAGCATGCTTTCACCATTTTCAGGTCTTCACCTTTTTTTACATTTTCCACTTTTTAGGATATACCATTATTTTTGTTCTGATATTGTGTCTTACTGTTATTTAAATGTATATTTCCTGAGTAGCTAAAGATGCTGCTGAATGTGGTCATTTGTCTTTTTATTTTGTAGGGTGTATTCAGGACAGGTCTACAGGGTCTACAGGGTCTCACTATGCACATCAGGCTTGTACTGATCCACCTGTGTTCAGCCTCCCAAGAGCTGGGATTACAGGTGCATGCTGTCAGGCCCAGTCTCAATTTCTGTCTCAGTGTGCCCTGGGGGCGGGGCCAGTATGACACTCCTGGAATTGAACCCCAGCCACTGTGTCTGCCTAAGCAGGCAGTTTAGCTCACTGAGCTATTTGGCCGCAGGATTTTTTTTGTTTGGTTTTGTTTTTGTTTTTTGCTTTTGATTGTTTTGGATTCTTCATATCTTGTGGACACTGAGTCCTTAGGAGATACATTATGTGAGTACATGTCCCCCACACTCTGAGAAGGCTCTTCACTTAAAAAAGTGTCCTTTGAATTACAAAACATATAATTAAACTGAGTTGACTTAGATTCAAGTTAAGTGGTTAAAGTTTTGATATATCTTGAAAAATATTGTTTAATCTGACTTAGGCTTTTTTTTGCTTTTAATAGTTTAATTCCTCTACTTATGCCATTGAGGCATTTATGGAAATTATTTTATAAAGCACGAGGTGAATGTCTAACTGCTTTCTGTCCGTGTTATTCCCCAATCATGACAGCGCCATCTACTGCAGCTCTTGTGTGCTTGTCCTACTACTGCCTGGAGACGGCCGGCTAGATGTGTGTGCTCACTTCTGGACGCTGGATTCCCTTTCATGGGTCTACATATCTGTCTTATAGCACGTGTCAAGTTGAAAACTCTGATAGAAAGTTTGCAGTCGGAAACTGTGAGTAGTCCAATTTTTTACATCTGGCTTCCTATCTCAGTTGATATAAACATTTTGAATTTCTGTATAAACATTAAAGTAATTTTTAAATTTATCATAAAAGCAACAGCTAGAACTTTTATAAAGATGGCACTGTGTCAACAGCTTGATTTTAGGAGACTTTTCGTTTCATTTTATTTATGTATTTTAAAAATATTTTTAATTATTTCTTTGGTGCAGAGCCCTGATGTGCAGCTTGGACTGCTAGCGATCCTCTTCTGTCTGCCTGCCCAGCCCGAGGCTCACAGACGGGTGCCACCACGCCCAGTTTGGGTGTCCTGCACGGTGCGCCTGACTTCCAGGGTAGCGGGGCATGCAGTACCGGGGACTGAACCTGGATCCTTGCGCTTGCCAGTGAGGCACTTAGACTGATGAGCCACGTCCCCTGTCTTTTTGTTTTAACAATAGTTTTCCTATTTGATAAATACAGCATATCTTCCATATTTCTTTGAATATTTTGTAGTTTTCTGTGCACAAATCTTGTGTTATTTTATTTTTAAGTATTTTCTAATTTTTTTTTACTTGCGATTTTGTTATAAATAGTTTTGTGGTCCTAATTTTATTTTCTGATAGTTTGTGGTAAGGTGAATGATACTTTTTTGGTATTTGCACAATGCTAATTTGGCTGACAGTTTGTCCAATGTTTGATTCAGCCTTGTCCTTTCAATCCCATCTGTATTTCTAGAGATCTTATTTATAGATAAGAAAACAGTGACTATATTGTGACTCACCATTATTTGCCTCCCAACTT
This sequence comes from Octodon degus, assembly GCF_000260255.1. Taxonomy (NCBI): domain Eukaryota; kingdom Metazoa; phylum Chordata; class Mammalia; order Rodentia; family Octodontidae; genus Octodon; species Octodon degus. The sequence continues at coordinate 28,649 of NW_004524990.1, forward strand.
ATATCTTTCTGTTTGTGCCTTTGTGGTTACTGACAGGCTTTCTTAGGGAGCCAACCTGAGGAGACTCAGACCTGCCTGGAGGATGAGCAGAGCAGAGGTCCAGCTGCACCGCGGGAGACAAGCAGCCCAGCACACCGCGGAGGAAGACACAGCAGGACGTGCGGCCGGCGCGCAGCAGCCCTGCAGCCCGATGGAACGAAGTGGAAGAAGCGAGAGCACCCAGTAGGGAAGAGTGCCAGGCTTTCTGTCTCCTCAAGATCTCAGTCTCTAGGTTCTCTCTTTCTTCAGCCTTCCAAGGCAGATTCACCAGGGAGTTTCGTGCCCTCATTGTGGGCTGAACCACAGTGCAAGTTTAATCTTCAGCCTCAAGGAGCATGTGCAGTTGAAGTGGGAGCACTGACTGGAAGTTAAAGGGATACCTCAGAAGAACTGATGAGGCTGGGGTCATTGAGCTCCTAAATCCTGGTAAGATAATTTTGCCCGAGGAAGAGATTTCGCCACTCTCAGTGGCAGAGGGGACCCTGTCCCTCACTCCCTATGGTGCTACTCTCGCTACCCCTGCTTGGACAAAGGCATGCTGTGTTGCTATGCAAACAGCAATGATTGTCCCTGGTGCAGTCACCAAGCAAGACAACTCACACTGCTCAGGACCCGCCTCCTCTACCCACTTCTGTCTCTGGGCCTCCTTCCAGGGCCAAGACTCAGAGGGCTCCTGAGGATGAGGTGCACAAGCTGGCCTCTGAGGAGGTCTGCGACATTCCCAAGGAACCCGAGTTTCCCTTCCCAGAAGCAGACGGCCCGGAAGTCGGCATGGGCAGAGGCAGTGACAGCAGGATCACAAACATGGACCAGCTGGAAGTTCCAATATGGGCCCATCACACAAGGAGTCTGGTTCTGCATCACGGGGTGTGGAGCTTAGCAGCAGTGCTCATAGCTTATGTCGTTGGTTGGCTGAAGTGTGGATCAATAGCTGGGCCACCGGGAAGGAGCAGGAATATCTGATAGTCCATAGTTTGCTGTTGTGAGGCTATTCACAGGCTTGGGGATGGGAGTGCTGGGGTAGAGTTGCCAGGGGAAGCCTGTTGCTCAGCAGTGAGGCGAACATGTGCCTTCACGGATGCCTTCAGAAGCGAGCAGCACCAGCATTCTAAAGGTTGCTCTTCTCCGTATCCCACCCTATGTGACGTCTATTAAGTCCACAACCTGTGCTTCCTGGAAGACTTGTCATTTCTGGTCACTTTTACATAAATAGGAACATATATGGGAGGAATGTTTGTGAAGAAATCATGATGCACATGTGCAAAGCTGTAGGCCTGGGCAGGGCTGGTCACAGCGAGACACACAAATCTCCAGAACCTCTCACGCCCCATGTGTAGTCTGCCATCCTGCACCTCAAAGGTTTATTTCTCAGCTTCTAGGATGAATTTCCACTGGGGAGACTGCTTCAGCTGCACACTTGCCTTGCACAGGAAGCCAGCATGCCTGGCCCACTTAATGTGGGGCTGTGAGTCAACTCTGGGACTTGAGAGCTAATGCCCAGCTCTGTGGCCTCTGTGGGTGAGGCCCAGCTGCTGAGAGACTTTAATGCTGATCACTAGGTGATAATGAGGAACCCATCCCAGGCCACACAAAGTTCCTTGAACAAACCAGAGAATTATTGTTTTATTTTATTTTATTATTTTGAGAAACTGGCAACTAACATTGAGCTACACTCTAGCCTTTTTTCATACTTTATTTTGAGCCAGGATTGTGCCAAAGTGCTAAGATTCACAGACTGGGCTGAAAGTTATGACCCTCTGGCCTCAGCTTCCAGTGCTAGGATGACAGATGTGAGGCAACATGTCCTGCTTCCAACTTTAAAATAGTAAGCGGTGGAGAGTTGAGATAATATAGAAAATCACAGGAATGATCTGGTGCGAAATGCACTTTAAGAATGGAAAAAGTAACATCAGAAACTGGAATAAGTCTTCTTGTGCTGTGATGAAAAGTTAGGTATGTGAGTGATTCTCATGTTAATGTTGCCCATGAACTTCAGAGGAGCTCTTGGGAACGTTTCACCTCCTACATTTCACCTCTATCCTACGTTCAGATAGAGAAAGCTGAGTCAGTACTGAAGAGTCAGAATAAAGTACATCGCTTCAGGAAAACTTAAAGGCAAGGCCCTGGCTAGGCAGGAAGGGGAGCCTCATTCATGGGTGAGACATATAGACTCTGCTCCCACATGTCCTGTATTGCTCTGCAGACTGAAGTGACCGAGCTCTCCTTGCTAAAATCAAGCCCAATCTTCCTATCAGAACTATGTGGAAGTCTCTACTCTGAGGACAACACCAGATGCTTCCTGATAGACCCCATCACGCTCCTGGGCCTCAGGCCTATAAATTGGCTTATGTGAGAGTACAGGCCAGTGTATAAGTGAGCGCTGGATGGGAGAAAAGGATCACATTCCCATGCAAGAGCTAGCAAATGCCTCAAACAAAATGACACTGCCTATCAATTGCCAATGCTCTCTGTCCTCAACCTTGGCTGCAACAAGATGGTGAGCACAGAGATAATGTAGCCTTGGAGAAAGACACGGGCTGTGGGTGGATGCAACAGCGCACACTCGCGCTTGCTAGAGCTGTATTCAAATGCCCACATTTCCACTATTTCTCCAGTTCCTTCATGGGCTAGTTTCCTCACATGGTTTAGACATCAGCAATAGCTTCTGTATCCCTTTTTGAACGCATGGTTTATAGTCATTTACCCTAAAAAACACTTTTCAGTTTAGCATCCCTAGAAGGGAAAGCCTGCCACAAAAGCTTAGGTTCTACAATTTCTTTAGAGAGAACCACTTTGGGGTGCTGGGTATACAAGACAGTGTGTAGTGTGGATACACAGAACATTTATAGATTTGTAGTGGTGGCACTGGTGACTAGGAAGCATAGCACCATTTCCAGTAGGTGGGCCTCATTGGGGAGAAAATAGGCATCTGTCGTCCTGACAGCACTTCTCTAACGTGCATTTGCCCAACTCCTA